>NW_027477198.1:0-90795 GCF_051020955.1 Megalopta genalis
CAAATCCATGCGAAACACATGATTTAACTCCAAATCATGCGAAGTAGAAGGCATAGCTTTAAATCCATGGGAATCAAATGGTTTAGCTTCAAATACTTGTGATATACATGATTTAGATTCAAGTGCATGCGAAACAAACGAGACAGCTTCAAATCCATGCGAATCAAATGGTTTAGCTTCAAAGACCTTTGATATATGTGATATAGCTTCAAATGCAGGCGGAACAAACAGTTAGCTTCAAATCCGTGCGGAACATATGATTTAGCATCAAATCAATGGGAAGTAGAAGGCTCAGCTTTAAATCCGAGCGAAACACATGATTTAGATTCAAATACTTGCGATATAAATGTAATAACTTCAAATGCAGACGACCGAACGAGTTATCATCAAATTAATGCGAAACACATGATTTAGCTTCAAATCAATACAAAGATAATGGCTTAGCTTCAAATCCAAGCGAAACAAGTGGTATAGATTCAGATAATTGTGATAAACATGATTTAGCTTGAAATCAATGCGAGACACATGATTTGGATTCAAATCAAAGCGAAGTAGATGGCTTATCTTCAAATCCTAGCGGAACACTTGATTTAGCTTCGAATCAATGCGAAGTAGAAGGCTTAGCTTCAGATCCATGCGAAACAAATGGTTTAGCTTCAAATACTTGTGATATACATGAATTAGCTTCAAATTCAGGCGAAACAAACGAGTTAACTACAAATCCTTTCGAAACACATGATTTAGCTTCAAATCAATGCGAAGTAGAAGCATTAGCATAAAATCCGTGCGAAACACATGAATTAGCTTCAATTCATTGCGAAGTATAAGGCTTATCTTCGAATCCAGGCGAAACAAACGGTTTAGCTTCAAATACTTGTGATATACATGATTTAGCTTCAAATGCAAGCGAAACAAACGAGTTAGCTTCAAATCCATGCGAAACACATGGTTTAGCTTCAAATCAATGCGAAGAAGAAGGCTGATATTCGAATCTATGCGAATCAAATGTTTTAGCTTCAAATACTTATGATATACATGATTTAGATTCAACTGCATACGAAATTAACGAGTTAGCTTCAAATCCATGCGAAACACATGATTTTGCTTTAAATCAATGCGAAGTAGAAGGCTTATCATCGAATCCATACGAAACAAATGGTTTAGCTTCAAATACTTGTGATAAACATCATTTAGCTTCAACTGCATGCGAAACAAACGAGTTAGCTTCAAATCCATGCCAAACACATGATATAGCTTCAAATCAATGCGAAGTAGAAGGCTTATCTTCGAATAAATGCGAAACTAATGGTTTAGCTTCAAATACCTGTGACATACATGATATAGCTTCAACTGCATGCGAAACAAACGAGTTAGCTTCAAATCCAAGCGAATCACATGATTTAGCTTCAAATCAATGCGATGTAGAAGGCTGATCACAGAATCCACTCGAAACAGATTGTTTAGCTTCAAATCCATGCGAAACAAATTGTTTAGCTTCAAATACTTCTAATATACATGATTTACATTCAATAGCATGCGAAACAAACGAGTTAGCCTCAAATCCAAATGAAACAGATGATTTAGCATCAAATCAATGCGAAGTAGAAGGCTTATCTTCGAATCCATGCGAAACAAATGGTTTAGCTTCAAATACTTGTGATATACATGATTTAGCTTCAAATGCAGGCGAAACAAACGAGTTAGCTTCAAATCCATGCGAACCACATGATTTAGCTTCAAATCAATGCGAAGTAGATAGCTTAGTTTCAAATCCATGCGAATGAAATGGTTTAGCCTCATATACATGTAATATACAAGATTTAGCTTCAACTGCTTGCGAAACAAACGAGTTAGCTTCAAATACAAGCGAAACACATGATTTAGCTTCAAATACTTGCGAACATAAGTGATATAGCTTCAACTGCGTGCGAAACAACGGGTTAGCTTCAAATCCAAAGGACACATATGATTTAGGTCAAATCAATGCGAAGTAGATGGCTTAGCTTCAAATCCATGCGAAACAAATGGTTTAGCCTCAAATACTTGTGATATACATGATTTAGCTTCAACTGCATGCGAAACCAACGAGTTAGTTTCAAATCCATGCGAAACACGTGATTTAGATTCAAATCAATGCGAAGGAGAATGCTTAGATTCAATCCATGCGAATCAAATGGTTTAGCTTCAAATACTAGTGATATACATGATTTAGATTCAATTGCATGCGAAACAAATGAGTTAGCTGCAAATCCATGCAAAGCACATAATTTAGCCTCAAATCAATGCGAAGTAGAAGGCTTAGCTTCAAATCCATGCGAAACGAATGATTGACATTCAAATATTTGCGAATATAAGTGATATAGCTTCAAATGCTGGCGAAACAAACGAGTTAGCTTCAAATCCATGCAAAACACATGATTTAGATTCAAATCAATGCGAAGTAGAAGGCATAGCTTCAAATCCAAGCGAAAACACATGATTTAACTTCGAATCAATGCGATATAGAAGGTTTAGCTTCAAATCCAAGCGATACACATGATATCGCTTCAAATCAATACGAAGTAGAAGGCTTATCTTCGAATCCATGCGAAACAAATGGTTTAGCGTCAAATACTTGTGATATACATGATTTAGCATCAAATACAGGCGAAATACATGATTTAGATTCAAATTCATTCGTAACACATGGCTTAGCTTAATCTTCATGCGTAGCAAATGGTTCAGCTGAAAATACTTGTGATATACATCATTAAGCTTCAACTGCATGTGAAACAAACATGTTCGCTTCAAATTCAAGCGAACACATGATTCAGCTTCAAATCATTGCGAAGTAGAAGGCTTAGTTACAAATGCATGCGAAACAATTGGTTCAGCTTCAAATATTTGTGATATACATGATTTAGATTCAAATCCAGGCGAAACAACCGAGTTAGTTTCAAATCCGTGCGAAACACGTGATTTACCTTAATAATCTTGCGAAGCAAATGGTTAGCTTCAGATACTTGTGGTATACATAATTTAGCTTCCACTGCATGCGAAGCAAGCGAGTTAGCTTCAATGCAAGCGAAAGACATGTTTTAGCTCAAATCAATGCGATGTAGAAGGTTTAGCTTCAAATCCATGCGAAACAAATGATTTAGCTTCAAACACTTGCGATATAAGTGATATAGCTTCAAATGCAGACGAAACAAACGTGTTGGCTTCAAATCCAAGCGAAACACATGATTTAACTTCAAATCAATGCGATATAGAAGGTTTAGCTTCAAATCAAGAGATACACATGATATCGCTTCAAATCAATAGGAAGTAGAAGGCTTATCTTCGAATCCATGCGAAACAAATGGTTTAGCGTCAAATACTTGTGATATACCTGATTTAGCATCAAATACAGGCGAAATACATGATTTAGCTTCAAATTCATTCGTAACACATGGCTTAGCTTAATATTCATGCGTAGCAAATGGTTCAGCTGAAAATACTTGTGATATACATGATTAAACTTCAACTGCATGTGAAACAAACATGTTCGCTTCAAATTCAAGCGAAACACATGATTCAGCTTCAAATCATTGCGAAGTAGAAGGCTTAGTTACAAATGCATGCGAAACAAATGGTTCAGCTTCAAATATTTGTGATATACATGATTTAGATTCAAATCCAGGCGAAACAACCGAGTTAGTTTCAAATCCGTGCGAAACACGTGATTTAGCTTAATAATCATGCGAAGCGAATGGTTTAGCTTCAAATACTTGTGATATACATAATTTAGCTTCCACTGCATGCGAAGCAAGCGAGTTAGCTTCAAATGCAAGCGAAAGACATGATTTAGCTCAAATCAATGCGATGTAGAGGTTTTGCTTCAAATCCATGCGAACAAATGATTTAGCTTCAAACACTTGCGATATAAGTGATATAGCTTCAAATGCAGACGAAACAAACGTGTTGGCTTCAAATCCAAGCAAAACACATGATTTAACTTCAAATCAATGCGATATAGAAGGTTTAGCTTCAAATCCAAGCGATACACATGATATCGCTTCAAATCAATACGAAGTAGAAGGCTTATCTTCGAATCCATGCGAAACAAATGGTTTAGCTTCAAATACTTGTGATATACATGATTTAGCATCAAATACAGGCGAAATACATGATTTAGCTTCAAATTCATTCGTAACACATGGCGTAGCTTAATATTCATGCGTAGCAAATGGATCAGCTGCAAATACTTGTGATATACATGATTTAGCTTCAACAGCATGCGAAACCAGCGAGTTAGCTTCAAATCCAAGCGAAAGATATGATTTAGCTTCAAATCAATGCGAAGTAGAAGGCTTCGCTTCAAATCCAAGCGAAATAAATGAGTTACCTTCAAATACTTGTGATATAAATGAAATAGATTGAAATGCATGCGAAACAAACGAGTTTGCTTCAAATCCAAGCGAAAAACATGATTTAGTATCAAGTCAACCCGAAGTAGAAGGCTTAGCTTCTAATCCATGCGAAACAAATGGTTTAGCTTCAAATACTTGTGATATACATGATTTATATTCAACAGCAAGCGAAACAAACGAGTTATATTCACATCAATGCGAAGTAGAAGGAATAGCTTCATATCCATGCCAATCAAACGGTTTAGCTTCAAATACTTGTGTTATTCTTGATTTAGATTCAAGTGCTTACGAAACACACGAGTTAGCTTCAAATCCATGCGAAACATATGATTTAACTCCAAATCAATGCGAAGTAGAAGGCTGATCTTCGAATCCATGCGAAACAAATGGTTTAGCATCAAATACTTGTGATATACATGATTCAGGTTCAACTGCATGCGAAACAAACGAGTTAGCTTCAAATACAAGCGAAACACATGATTCAGCTTCAAATCAATGCGAAGTAGAAGGCACAGTTTCAAATCCATGCGAAACAAATAGTTCAGCTTCAAATACTTGTGATAATCATGATTTAGCTTCAACTGCTTGCGAAACCAAACGAATTAGCTTCAAATCCTTTCGATACACATGATTTAGCTTCAAATTCATTCGAAACACATAGTTTAGCTTAATAATCATGCCAATCAAATGGTTCAGCTTCAAATACTTATGATATACATGCTTTAGCTTCAAATGCAGACGAAACAAACGAGTTACCTACAAATCCTTTCGAAACACATGATTTAGCTTCAAATCAATGCGAAGTAGAAGGTTATCTTCAAATCCATGCGAAACAAATGGTTTAGCTTCAAATACTTGTGATTTACATGATTTAAATTCAAGTGCATGCGAAACAAACGAGTTAGCTTCAAATCCATGCGGAACAAATGGTTTAGCTTCAAACACTTGTGATGTACATGATTTAGCTTCAACTGCATGTGAAACAAACGAGTTAGTTTAAAATCCAAGCGAAACACATGATTTGTCTTCAAATCAATGCGAAGTAGAAGGCTTAGCTTCAAATCCAAGCGAACCAAATTATTTAGCTTCAAATCAATGCGAAGTAGAAGGCGTGGTTTCAAATCCATGAGAAAAAATGGTTTAGCTTCAGATGCTTGTGATATACATAATTTAGCTTCAAATGCATGCGAAACAAACGCGTTAGCTTAAAATCCATACGAAGCACATGATTTAGCTGCAAATCAATGCGAAGTAGAGGGCATATCTTCTAATCCATGCGAAACAAATCGTTTAGCTTCAAATACTTGTGATATACATGATTCAGCATCAACTGCATGCGAAACAAACGAGTTAGCTTCAAATCCATGCGAAACACATGATTTAGCTTCAAATCCATGCGAAACACATGATTTAGCTTCAAATCAATGCGAAGTGGAATACTGATCTTTGAATCAATGCGAAAAAAATGGTTTAGCTTCAAATACTCGTGATATACATGATTTAGCTTCAACTTCATGCGAAACAAACGAGTCCGCTTTAAATCCATGCGAAACACATGATTTAGGTTCAAATCAATGCGAACTAGAAGGCTCAGCTTCAAATCCATGCGAATCAAACGGTTTAGCTTCAAATACTTGTGATATACATGATTTAGCATCAACAGCATGCGAAACAAGCGAGTTAGCTTCAAATCCATGCGAAACACATGATTTAGCTTCAAATCAATGCGAAGTAGAAAGGTTATCTTCAAATCCATGCGAAACAAATGGTTTAGCTTCAAATACTTGTGATATACATGATTTAGATTCAAGTGCATGCGAAACAAACGAGTTAGCTTCAAATCCATGCGAAACATATGATTTAACATCAAATCAATGCGACGCAGAATGCTGATCTTCGAATCCATGCGAAACAAATGGTTTAGCTTCAAATACTTGTGATATACATGATTTAGCTTCAACTGCATGTGATACAAACGAGTTAGCTTAAAATCCAAGCGGATCACATGATATAGCTTCAAATCAATGGGAAGTAGAATGCTGAGTTTCAAAACCTTGCGAAGCAAATGGTTTAGCTTCAAATGCTTGTGATATACATAATTTAGCTTCAACTGCATGTGAAACAAACGAGTTAGCTTAAAATCCATACGAAACACATTATTTAGCTGCAAATCAAAGCAAAGTAGAGGGCATATCTTCAAATCTCTGCGAAACAAATCGTTTAGCTTCAAATACTTGTGATATACATGATTTAACTTCAACTGCATGTGAAACAAACGAGTTAGCTTAAAATCCAAGCGGAACACATGATATAGCTTCAAATCAAAGCGACGTAGAATTCTGAGTTTCAAATCCATGCGAAACAAATGGTTTAGATTCAAATGCTTGTGATATACATAATTTAGTTTCAAATGCATGCGAAACAAACGAGATAGATTCAAATCCATGCGAAACACGTGATTTAGCATCTAGTCAACGCGAAGTTGAAGGCTTAGCGTCAAATCCATGCGAAACGAATGATTTAGCTTCACATACTTGTGAATAGAAATGATATAGCTTGAAATGCAGGTGAAACAAACGAGTTAGCTTCAAATCCATGCGAAACCCATGATGTACCTTCAAATCAATGCGAAGTAGAAGGCTTAGCTTCAAATCCAAGCGAAATAAATTATTTAGCTTTAAAACAATGCGAAGTAGACGGCGTGGTTTCAAATCCATGCGAACAAATGGTTTAGCTTCAAATGCTTGTGATATACATAATTTAGCTTCAACTGCATGCGAAACAAACGAGTTAGCTTAAAATCCATGCGAAACACATGATTTAGCATCAAATCAATGCGAAGTAGGAGGCTTATCTTCAAATCCATGCGAAACAAATTGTTTAGCTTCAAATACTTGTGATATTCATGATTTAACTTCAACTGAATGTGAAACAAACGAGTTAGCTTAAAATCCAAGCGAAACACATTATTTAGCTTCAAATCAGTGCGAAGTAGAATGCTGAGCTTCAAATCCAAGCGAAACACATGATTTGTCTTCAAATCAATGCGAGGTAGAAGGCTTAGCTTCAAATCCATGCGAATCAAAAGGTTTTGTTTCAAATACTTGTGATATGCTTGATTTATATTCAAGTGCATGCGAAACGAACGAGATAGATTCAAATCCATGCGAAACACATGATTTAACTCCAAATCATGCGAAGTAGAAGGCATAGCTTTAAATCCATGGGAATCAAATGGTTTAGCTTCAAATGCTTGTGATATACATGATTTAGATTCAAGTGCATGCGAAACAAACGAGATAGCTTCAAATCCATGCGAATCAAATGGTTTAGCTTCAAAGACCTTTGATATACATGATTTAGCTTCAACTGCATGCGAAACAAACGAGTTAGCTTCAAATCCATGCGAAACGTATGATTTAGCTTCAAATCTATGCGAAACACATGATTTAGCTTCAAATCCATGCGAAACACATGATTTAGCTTCAAATCAATGCGAAGTGGAATACTGATCTTTGAATCAATGCGAAAAAAATGGTTTAGCTTCAAATACTCGTGATATGCATGATTTAGCTTCAACTTCATGCGAAACAAACGAGTCCGCTTCAAATCCATGCGAAACACATGATTTAGGTTCAAATCAATGCGAACTAGAAGGCTCAGCTTCAAATCCATGCGAATCAAACGGTTTAGCTTCAAATACTTGTGATATACTTGATTTTGATTCAAGTGCGTGCGAAGCAAACGAGTTAGCTTCAAATCCAAGCGAAACACATGATTTATCTTCAAATCAATGCGAGGTAGAAAGGTTATCTTCAAATCCATGCGAAACAAATGGTTTAGCTTCAAATACTTGTGATTTACATGATTTAGATTCAAGTGCATGCGAAACAAACGAGTTAGCTTCAAATCCATGCGGAACATATGATTTAACATCAAATCAATGCGACGCAGAATGCTGATCTTCGAATCCATGCGAAACAAATGGTTTAGCTTCAAATACTTGTGATATACATGATTTAGCTTCAACTGCAGGCGAAACAAACGAGTTAGCTTAAAATTCATGCGAAACTCATGATTTAACTTCAAATCAATGCGAAGTGGAAGGGTTACCTTCGAATCCATGCGAAACAAATGGTTTAGCTTCAAACACTTGTGATGTACATGATTTAGCTTCAACTGCATGTGAAACAAACGAGTTAGTTTAAAATCCAAGCGAAACACATGATTTGTCTTCAAATCAATGCGAAGTAGAAGGCTTAGCTTCAAATCCAAGCGAACCAAATTATTTAGCTTCAAATCAATGCGAAGTAGAAGGCGTGGTTTCAAATCCATGAGAAAAAATGGTTTAGCTTCAGATGCTTGTGATATACATAATTTAGCTTCAAATGCATGCGAAACAAACGCGTTAGCTTAAAATCCATACGAAGCACATGATTTAGCTGCAAATCAATGCGAAGTAGAGGGCATATCTTCTAATCCATGCGAAACAAATCGTTTAGCTTCAAATACTTGTGATATACATGATTCAGCATCAACTGCATGCGAAACAAACGAGTTAGCTTCAAATCCATGCGAAACACATGATTTAGCTTCAAATCCATGCGAAACACATGATTTAGCTTCAAATCAATGCGAAGTGGAATACTGATCTTTGAATCAATGCGAAAAAAATGGTTTAGCTTCAAATACTCGTGATATACATGATTTAGCTTCAACTTCATGCGAAACAAACGAGTCCGCTTTAAATCCATGCGAAACACATGATTTAGGTTCAAATCAATGCGAACTAGAAGGCTCAGCTTCAAATCCATGCGAATCAAACGGTTTAGCTTCAAATACTTGTGATATACATGATTTAGCATCAACAGCATGCGAAACAAGCGAGTTAGCTTCAAATCCATGCGAAACACATGATTTAGCTTCAAATCAATGCGAAGTAGAAAGGTTATCTTCAAATCCATGCGAAACAAATGGTTTAGCTTCAAATACTTGTGATATACATGATTTAGATTCAAGTGCATGCGAAACAAACGAGTTAGCTTCAAATCCATGCGAAACATATGATTTAACATCAAATCAATGCGACGCAGAATGCTGATCTTCGAATCCATGCGAAACAAATGGTTTAGCTTCAAATACTTGTGATATACATGATTTAGCTTCAACTGCATGTGATACAAACGAGTTAGCTTAAAATCCAAGCGGATCACATGATATAGCTTCAAATCAATGGGAAGTAGAATGCTGAGTTTCAAAACCTTGCGAAGCAAATGGTTTAGCTTCAAATGCTTGTGATATACATAATTTAGCTTCAACTGCATGTGAAACAAACGAGTTAGCTTAAAATCCATACGAAACACATTATTTAGCTGCAAATCAAAGCAAAGTAGAGGGCATATCTTCAAATCTCTGCGAAACAAATCGTTTAGCTTCAAATACTTGTGATATACATGATTTAACTTCAACTGCATGTGAAACAAACGAGTTAGCTTAAAATCCAAGCGGAACACATGATATAGCTTCAAATCAAAGCGACGTAGAATTCTGAGTTTCAAATCCATGCGAAACAAATGGTTTAGATTCAAATGCTTGTGATATACATAATTTAGTTTCAAATGCATGCGAAACAAACGAGATAGATTCAAATCCATGCGAAACACGTGATTTAGCATCTAGTCAACGCGAAGTTGAAGGCTTAGCGTCAAATCCATGCGAAACGAATGATTTAGCTTCACATACTTGTGAATAGAAATGATATAGCTTGAAATGCAGGTGAAACAAACGAGTTAGCTTCAAATCCATGCGAAACCCATGATGTACCTTCAAATCAATGCGAAGTAGAAGGCTTAGCTTCAAATCCAAGCGAAATAAATTATTTAGCTTTAAAACAATGCGAAGTAGACGGCGTGGTTTCAAATCCATGCGAACAAATGGTTTAGCTTCAAATGCTTGTGATATACATAATTTAGCTTCAACTGCATGCGAAACAAACGAGTTAGCTTAAAATCCATGCGAAACACATGATTTAGCATCAAATCAATGCGAAGTAGGAGGCTTATCTTCAAATCCATGCGAAACAAATTGTTTAGCTTCAAATACTTGTGATATTCATCATTTAACTTCAACTGAATGTGAAACAAACGAGTTAGCTTAAAATCCAAGCGAAACACATTATTTAGCTTCAAATCAGTGCGAAGTAGAATGCTGAGCTTCAAATCCAAGCGAAACACATGATTTGTCTTCAAATCAATGCGAGGTAGAAGGCTTAGCTTCAAATCCATGCGAATCAAAAGGTTTTGTTTCAAATACTTGTGATATGCTTGATTTATATTCAAGTGCATGCGAAACGAACGAGATAGATTCAAATCCATGCGAAACACATGATTTAACTCCAAATCATGCGAAGTAGAAGGCATAGCTTTAAATCCATGGGAATCAAATGGTTTAGCTTCAAATACTTGTGATATACATGATTTAGATTCAAGTGCATGCGAAACAAACGAGATAGCTTCAAATCCATGCGAATCAAATGGTTTAGCTTCAAAGACCTTTGATATACATGATTTAGCTTCAACTGCATGCGAAACAAACGAGTTTGCTTCAAATCCATGCGAAACGTATGATTTAGCTTCAAATCTATGCGAAACACATGATTTAGCTTCAAATCCATGCGAAACACATGATTTAGCTTCAAATCAATGCGAAGTGGAATACTGATCTTTGAATCAATGCGAAAAAAATGGTTTAGCTTCAAATACTCGTGATATGCATGATTTAGCTTCAACTTCATGCGAAACAAACGAGTCCGCTTCAAATCCATGCGAAACACATGATTTAGGTTCAAATCAATGCGAACTAGAAGGCTCAGCTTCAAATCCATGCGAATCAAACGGTTTAGCTTCAAATACTTGTGATATACTTGATTTTGATTCAAGTGCGTGCGAAGCAAACGAGTTAGCTTCAAATCCAAGCGAAACACATGATTTATCTTCAAATCAATGCGAGGTAGAAGGCTTAGCTTCAAATCCATGCGAATCAAACGGTTTAGCTTCAAATACTTGTGATATGCTTGATTTATATTCAAGAGCATGCGAAACAAACGAGATAGATTCAAATCCATGCGAAACATATGATTAAACATCAAATAAATGCGACGCAGAATGATGATCTTCGAATCCATGCGAAACAAATGGTTTAGCTTCAAATACTTGTGATATACATGATTTAGCATCAACAGCATGCGAAACAAGCGAGTTAGCTTCAAATCCATGCGAAACACATGATTCAGCTTCAAATCAATGCGAAGTAGAAAGGTTATCTTCAAATCCATGCGAAACAAATGGTTTAGCTTCAAATACTTGTGATATACATGATTTAGATTCAAGTGCATGCGAAACAAACGAGTTAGCTTCAAATCCATGCGAAACATATGATTTAACATCAAATCAATGCGACGCAGAATGCTGATCTTCGAATCCATGCGAAACAAATGGTTTAGCTTCAAATACTTGTGATATACATGATTTAGCTTCAACTGCATGTGATACAAACGAGTTAGCTTAAAATCCAAGCGGATCACATGATATAGCTTCAAATCAATGGGAAGTAGAATGCTGAGTTTCAAAACCTTGCGAAACAAATGGTTTAGCTTCAAATGCTTGTGATATACATAATTTAGCTTCAACTGCATGTGAAACAAACGAGTTAGCTTAAAATCCATACGAAACACATTATTTAGCTGCAAATCAAAGCGAAGTAGAGGGCATATCTTCAAATCTCTGCGAAACAAATCGTTTAGCTTCAAATACTTGTGATATACATGATTCAACTTCAACTGCATGTGAAACAAACGAGTTAGCTTAAAATCCAAGCGGAACACATGATATAGCTTCAAATCAAAGCGACGTAGAATTCTGAGTTTCAAATCCATGCGAAACGAATGGTTTAGATTCAAATGCTTGTGATATACATAATTTAGTTTCAAATGCATGCGAAACAAACGAGATAGATTCAAATCCATGCGAAACACGTGATTTAGCATCTAGTCAACGCGAAGTTGAAGGCTTAGCGTCAAATCCATGCGAAACGAATGATTTAGCTTCACATACTTGTGAATAGAAATGATATAGCTTGAAATGCAGGTGAAACAAACGAGTTAGCTTCAAATCCATGCGAAACCCATGATGTACCTTCAAATCAATGCGAAGTAGAAGGCTTAGCTTCAAATCCAAGCGAAATAAATTATTTAGCTTTAAAACAATGCGAAGTAGACGGCGTGGTTTCAAATCCATGCGAACAAATGGTTTAGCTTCAAATGCTTGTGATATACATAATTTAGCTTCAACTGCATGCGAAACAAACGAGTTAGCTTAAAATCCATGCGAAACACATGATTTAGCATCAAATCAATGCGAAGTAGGAGGCTTATCTTCAAATCCATGCGAAACAAATTGTTTAGCTTCAAATACTTGTGATATTCATGATTTAACTTCAACTGAATGTGAAACAAACAAGTTAGCTTAAAATCCAAGCGAAACACATTATTTAGCTTCAAATCAGTGCGAAGTAGAATGCTGAGCTTCAAATCCAAGCGAAACACATGATTTGTCTTCAAATCAATGCGAGGTAGAAGGCTTAGCTTCAAATCCATGCGAATCAAAAGGTTTTGTTTCAAATACTTGTGATATGCTTGATTTATATTCAAGTGCATGCGAAACGAACGAGATAGATTCAAATCCATGCGAAACACATGATTTAACTCCAAATCATGCGAAGTAGAAGGCATAGCTTTAAATCCATGGGAATCAAATGGTTTAGCTTCAAATACTTGTGATATACATGATTTAGATTCAAGTGCATGCGAAACAAACGAGATAGCTTCAAATCCATGCGAATCAAATGGTTTAGCTTCAAAGACCTTTGATATATGTGATATAGCTTCAAATGCAGGCGGAACAAACAGTTAGCTTCAAATCCGTGCGGAACATATGATTTAGCATCAAATCAATGGGAAGTAGAAGGCTCAGCTTTAAATCCGAGCGAAACACATGATTTAGATTCAAATACTTGCGATAAAAATGTAATAACTTCAAATGCAGACGACCGAACGAGTTATCATCAAATTAATGCGAAACACATGATTTAGCTTCAAATCAATACAAAGATAATGGCTTAGCTTCAAATCCAAGCGAAACAAGTGGTATAGATTCAGATAATTGTGATAAACATGATTTAGCTTGAAATCAATGCGAGACACATGATTTGGATTCAAATCAAAGCGAAGTAGATGGCTTATCTTCAAATCCTAGCGGATCACTTGATTTAGCTTCGAATCAATGCGAAGTAGAAGGCTTAGCTTCAGATCCATGCGAAACAAATGGTTTAGCTTCAAATACTTGTGATATACATGAATTAGCTTCAAATTCAGGCGAAACAAACGAGTTAACTACAAATCCTTTCGAAACACATGATTTAGCTTCAAATCAATGCGAAGTAGAAGGATTAGCATAAAATCCGTGCGAAACACATGAATTAGCTTCAATTCATTGCGAAGTATAAGGCTTATCTTCGAATCCAGGCGAAACAAACGGTTTAGCTTCAAATACTTGTGATATACATGATTTAGCTTCAAATGCAAGCGAAACAAACGAGTTAGCTTCATATCCATGCGAAACACATGGTTTAGCTTCAAATCAATGCGAAGAAGAAGGCTGATATTCGAATCTATGCGAATCAAATGTTTTAGCTTCAAATACTTATGATATACATGATTTAGATTCAACTGCATACGAAATTAACGAGTTAGCTTCAAATCCATGCGAAACACATGATTTTGCTTTAAATCAATGCGAAGTAGAAGGCTTATCATCGAATCCATACGAAACAAATGGTTTAGCTTCAAATACTTGTGATAAACATCATTTAGCTTCAACTGCATGCGAAACAAACGAGTTAGCTTCAAATCCATGCCAAACACATGATATAGCTTCAAATCAATGCGAAGTAGAAGGCTTATCTTCGAATAAATGCGAAACTAATGGTTTAGCTTCAAATACCTGTGACATACATGATATAGCTTCAACTGCATGCGAAACAAACGAGTTAGCTTCAAATCCAAGCGAATCACATGATTTAGCTTCAAATCAATGCGATCTAGAAGGCTGATCACAGAATCCACTCGAAACAGATTGTTTAGCTTCAAATCCATGCGAAACAAATTGTTTAGCTTCAAATACTTCTAATATACATGATTTACATTCAATAGCATGCGAAACAAACGAGTTAGCCTCAAATCCAAATGAAACAGATGATTTAGCATCAAATCAATGCGAAGTAGAAGGCTTATCTTCGAATCCATGCGAAACAAATGGTTTAGCTTCAAATACTTGTGATATACATGATTTAGCTTCAAATGCAGGCGAAACAAACGAGTTAGCTTCAAATCCATGCGAACCACATGATTTAGCTTCAAATCAATGCGAAGTAGAAAGCTTAGTTTCAAATCCATGCGAATGAAATGGTTTAGCCTCATATACATGTAATATACAAGATTTAGCTTCAACTGCTTGCGAAACAAACGAGTTAGCTTCAAATACAAGCGAAACACATGATTTAGCTTCAAATACTTGCGAACATAAGTGATATAGCTTCAACTGCGTGCGAAACAAACGGGTTAGCTTCAAATCCAAAGGACACATATGATTTAGGTTCAAATCAATGCGAAGTAGATGGCTTAGCTTCAAATCCATGCGAAACAAATGGTTTAGCCTCAAATACTTGTGATATACATGATTTAGCTTCAACTGCATGCGAAACCAACGAGTTAGTTTCAAATCCATGCGAAACACGTGATTTAGATTCAAATCAATGCGAAGGAGAATGCTTAGATTCAAATCCATGCGAATCAAATGGTTTAGCTTCAAATACTAGTGATATACATGATTTAGATTCAATTGCATGCGAAACAAATGAGTTAGCTGCAAATCCATGCAAAGCACATAATTTAGCCTCAAATCAATGCGAAGTAGAAGGCTTAGCTTCAAATCCATGCGAAACGAATGATTGACATTCAAATATTTGCGAATATAAGTGATATAGCTTCAAATGCTGGCGAAACAAACGAGTTAGCTTCAAATCCATGCAAAACACATGATTTAGATTCAAATCAATGCGAAGTAGAAGGCATAGCTTCAAATCCAAGCGAAACATATGATTTAACTTCGAATCAATGCGATATAGAAGGTTTAGCTTCAAATCCAAGCGATACACATGATATCGCTTCAAATCAATACGAAGTAGAAGGCTTATCTTCGAATCCATGCGAAACAAATGGTTTAGCGTCAAATACTTGTGATATACATGATTTAGCATCAAATACAGGCGAAATACATGATTTAGATTCAAATTCATTCGTAACACATGCCTTAGCTTAATCTTCATGCGTAGCAAATGGTTCAGCTGAAAATACTTGTGATATACATCATTAAGCTTCAACTGCATGTGAAACAAACATGTTCGCTTCAAATTCAAGCGAAACACATGATTCAGCTTCAAATCATTGCGAAGTAGAAGGCTTAGTTACAAATGCATGCGAAACAATTGGTTCAGCTTCAAATATTTGTGATATACATGATTTAGATTCAAATCCAGGCGAAACAACCGAGTTAGTTTCAAATCCGTGCGAAACACGTGATTTACCTTAATAATCTTGCGAAGCAAATGGTTTAGCTTCAAATACTTGTGATATACATAATTTAGCTTCCACTGCATGCGAAGCAAGCGAGTTAGCTTCAAATGCAAGCGAAAGACATGTTTTAGCTCAAATCAATGCGATGTAGAAGGTTTAGCTTCAAATCCATGCGAAACAAATGATTTAGCTTCAAACACTTGCGATATAAGTGATATAGCTTCAAATGCAGACGAAACAAACGTGTTGGCTTCAAATCCAAGCGAAACACATGATTTAACTTCAAATCAATGCGATATAGAAGGTTTAGCTTCAAATCCAAGAGATACACATGATATCGCTTCAAATCAATAGGAAGTAGAAGGCTTATCTTCGAATCCATGCGAAACAAATGGTTTAGCGTCAAATACTTGTGATATACATGATTTAGCATCAAATACAGGCGAAATACATGATTTAGCTTCAAATTCATTCGTAACACATGGCGTAGCTTAATATTCATGCGTAGCAAATGGATCAGCTGCAAATACTTGTGATATACATGATTTAGCTTCAACTGCATGTGAAACAAACATGTTCGCTTCAAATTCAAGCGAAACACATGATTCAGCTTCAAATCAATGCGAAGTAGTAGGCTTGGTTACAAATCCATGCGAAACAATTGGTTTAGCTTCAAATACTTGTGATATACATGATTTAGCTTCAACTACATGAGAAACAAACGAGTTATCTTCAAATACAAGCGAAACACATGATTCAGCTTCAAATCAATGCGAAGTAGACTGCGTGGTTTCAAATCCATGCGTAACAAATGGTTCAGCTTCAAATACTTGTCATATACATGATTTATATTCAACAGCAAGCGAAACAAACGAGTTAGCTTCAAATCCAAGCGAAACACTTGATTTAGCATCAAATTCATTCGAAGCACATGCTTAATATTCATGCGAAACATATGGTTCAGCTTCAAATACTTGTGATATTCATGACTTAGCTTCAACTGCATGCGAAACAAACGAGTTAGCTTCAAATCCATGCGATACACACGATTTAGCTTCAAATCTATGCGAAATAGAAGGCTGATCATCGAATCCATGCGAAACAAATGCATTAGCTTCAAATATGTGTGATATACATGATTTTGCTTCAAATGCAGGAGAAACAAACGAGTTAGCTTCAAATCCACACGAAATACATGATTTAGCTTCAAATCAATGCGAAGTATAAGGCTTATCTTCAAATCCATGCGAAACTAATGGTTTAGCTTCAAATACTTGCGATATACATGATTTAGCTTCAACTGCATGCGAAACAAACGAGTTAGCTTCAAATCCAAGCGAAACACGTGATTTAACGTCAAATCAGTACGAAGAAGAAGGCTTATCTACAAATACATGCGAAACAAATTGTTTAGCTTCCAATACTTGTGATATACATGATTTAGCTTCAACTGCATGCCAAACAACGAGTTAGCTGCAAATACAAGGGAAACACATGATGTAGCTTCAAATCCATGCGAAACAAAGGGTTCAACTTCAGATACTTGCGATATAAGTGATATAGTTTCAAATGCAGACGAAACAAATGAGTTAGCTTCAAATCCATGCGAAACACATGGTTTAGCTTGAAATCAATGCGAAGTAGAAGGCTTAGCTTCAAATCCATGCGGACTGAATGAATAAGTTTCAAATACTTGTGATATACAAGACTGAGCTTCAACTGCATGCGAAACAAACGAGTTAGCTTCAAATACAATCGAAACACATAATTTAGCTTCAAATCCATGAGAAACACATAATGTAGCATCAAATCAATGAGAAGTAGAAGGTTTAGCTTCAAATCCATGCGAAACGAATGGTTTAGCTTCAAATACTTGTGACATTCATAATTAAGCTTCAACTGAATGCGAAGCAAGCGAGTTAGCTTCAAATACAAGCGAAATACATGATTTAGCTCAAATCAATGCGATGTAGAAGGCTTATCTTCAAATCCATGCGAAACAAATGGTTTTGCTTCAAATACTTGTGATATACATAATTTAGCCTCAACTGCTTGCGTTGCAATCGAGATAGCATCAAATACAAGCGAAACACATGATTTAGCTTCAAATCAATGCGAAGTAGATGGCTTATCTTCAAATCCAGGCGAAGAAAATGATTTTCCTTCAAATACTTGCGGTTTAAATGAAATAGCTTCAAATGCAGGCGAAACAAACGAGTTAGCTTTAAATCCATGCGAAACACATGATTTAGCTTCAAATCAATGCGAGACACATGATTTAGATTCAAATCAAAGCGAAGTAGACGGCTTATTTGAAATCCTATCGGAACACTTGATTTAGCTTCGAATCAATGCGAAGTAGAAGGCTTGGCTTCAAATCCATGAGAAACAAATGGTTTAGATTCAAATATTTGTTTTATACATGATTTAGCTTCAACTGCATGCGAAACCAACGAGTTAGCTTCAAATCCAAGCGAAAGATATGATTCAGCTGCAAATCAGTGCGAAGTAGAAGGCTTCGCATCAAATCCAAGCGAAATAAATGAGTTACCTTCAAATACTTGCGATATAAATGAAATAGATTGAAATGCATGCGAAACAAACGAGTTTGCTTCAAATCCAAGCGAAAAACATGATTTAGTATCAAGTCAACGCGAAGTAGAAGATTTAGCTTCTAATCCATGCGAAACAAATGGTTTAGCTTCAAATACTTGTGATATATATGATTTATATTCTACAGCAAGCGAAACAAACGAGTTAGCTTCAAATCCAAGCGAAACACAACATTTATATTCACATCAATGCGAAGTAGAAGGAATAGCTTCAAATCCATGCGAATCAACCGGTTTAGCTTCAAGCACTTGTGATATTCATGATTTCGCTTCAACTGCATGCGAATAAAACGAGCTAGCTTCAAATCCATGCGAAGTAGAAGGCTGATATTCGAGTCCATGCGAAACAAATGGTTTTGTTTCAAATACTTGTGATATACATAATTTAGCTTCAACTGCATGCGAAGCAAGCGAGTTAGCTTCAAATACAAGCGGAATACATGATTTAGCTCAAATCAATGCGATGTAGAAGGCTTAGCTTCAAATCCATGCGAAACAAATTGTTTAGCTTCAAATACTTGTGATATACATGATTTAGCTTCAACTGCATGCCAAACAACGAGTTAGCTGCAAATCGAAGCGAAACACATGATTTAGCTTCAAATCAATGCCAAGTAGATGGCTTATCTTCAAATCCTAGCGGAACACTTGATTTAGCTTCGAATCAATGCGAAGTAGAAGGCTTAGCTTCAGATCCATGCGAAATAAATGAGTTACCTTCAAATACTTGTGATATAAATGAAATAGATTGAAATGCATGCGAAACAAACGAGTTTGCTTCAAATCCAAGCGAAAAACATGATTTAGTATCAAGTCAACCCGAAGTAGAAGGCTTAGCTTCTAATCCATGCGAAACAAATGGTTTAGCTTCAAATACTTGTGATATACATGATTTATATTCAACAGCAAGCGAAACAAACGAGTTATATTCACATCAATGCGAAGTAGAAGGAATAGCTTCATATCCATGCCAATCAAACGGTTTAGCTTCAAATACTTGTGTTATTCTTGATTTAGATTCAAGTGCTTACGAAACAAACGAGTTAGCTTCAAATCCATGCGAAACATATGATTTAACTCCAAATCAATGCGAAGTAGAAGGCTGATCTTCGAATCCATGCGAAACAAATGGTTTAGCATCAAATACTTGTGATATACATGATTCAGGTTCAACTGCATGCGAAACAAACGAGTTAGCTTCAAATACAAGCGAAACACATGATTCAGCTTCAAATCAATGCGAAGAAGAAGGCACAGTTTCAAATCCATGCGAAACAAATAGTTCAGCTTCAAATACTTGTGATACTCATGATTTAGCTTCAACTGCATGCGAAACCAAACGAATTAGCTTCAAATCCTTTCGATACACATGATTCAGCTTCAAATTCATTCGAAACACATAGTTTAGCTTAACAATCATGCCAATCAAATGGTTCAGCTTCAAATACTTATGATATACATGCTTTAGCTTCAAATGCAGACGAAACAAACGAGTTACCTACAAATCCTTTCGAAACACATGATTTAGCTTCAAATCAATGCGAAGTAGAAGGCTTAGCTTCAAATCCATGCGAAACAAATGGTATAGCTTCAAATACTTGTTTCATACATGATTTAGCTTCAACTGCATGCGAAACACATGATTTAGCGTCAAATCAATGCGAAGTAGAAGGCTTATCTTCGAATCCACACGAAACAGATTGTTTAGCTTCAAATACTTGTGATACACATGATTCAGCTTCAACTGCAAACGAAACAAACGAATTAGCTTCAAATACAAGCGAAACACATGATTCAGCTTCAAATCAAGGCGAAGTAGAAGGCTTAGTTTCAAATCCATGCGAAACAAATGGTTCTGCTTCAAATACTTGTGATACTCATGATTTAGCTTCATCTGCATGCGAAACCAACGACTTTGCTTCAAATTCAAGCGAAACACTTGTTTCAGCTTCAAATCAATGCGAAGTAGAAGGCATAGCTTCAAGTCCATGCGAATCAAATGGTTTAGTTTCAAATGCTTGTGATATACATGATTTAGCTTCAACTACAAGAGAAACTAACGAGTTATCTTCAAATACAAGCGAAACACATGATTCAGCTTCAAATCAATGCGAAGTAGACGGCGTGGTTTCAAATCCATGCGTAACAAATGGTTCAGCTTCAAATAATTGTGATATACATGATTTATATTCAACAGCAAGCGAAACAAACGAGTTATATTCACATCAATGCGAAGTAGAAGGAATAGCTTCATATCCATGCCAATCAAACGGTTTAGCTTCAAATACTTGTGTTATTCTTGATTTAGATTCAAGTGCTTACGAAACAAACGAGTTAGCTTCAAATCCATGCGAAACATATGATTTAACTCCAAATCAATGCGAAGTAGAAGGCTGATCTTCGAATCCATGCGAAACAAATGGTTTAGCATCAAATACTTGTGATATACATGATTCAGGTTCAACTGCATGCGAAACAAACGAGTTAGCTTCAAATACAAGCGAAACACATGATTCAGCTTCAAATCAAGGCGAAGTAGAAGGCTTAGTTTCAAATCCATGCGAAACAAATGGTTCTGCTTCAAATACTTGTGATACTCATGATTTAGCTTCATCTGCATGCGAAACCAACGACTTTGCTTCAAATTCAAGCGAAACACTTGTTTCAGCTTCAAATCAATGCGAAGTAGAAGGCATAGCTTCAAGTCCATGCGAATCAAATGGTTTAGTTTCAAATGCTTGTGATATACATGATTTAGCTTCAACTACATGAGAAACTAACGAGTTATTTTCAAATACAAGCGAAACACATGATTCAGCTTCAAATCAATGCGAAGTAGACGGCGTGGTTTCAAATCCATGCGTAACAAATGGTTCAGCTTCAAATAATTGTGATATACATGATTTATATTCAACAGCAAGCGAAACAAACGAGTTAGCTTCAAATCCAAGCGAAACACTTGATTTAGCTTCAAATTCATTCGAAGCACATGCTTAATATTCATGCGAAACATATGGTTCAGCTTCAAATACTTGTGATATTCATGACTTAGCTTCAACTGCATGCGAAACAAACGAGTTAGCTTCAAATCCATGCGAAACACACGATTTAGCTTCAAATCTATGCGTAATAGAAGGCTGATCATCGAATCCATGCGAAACAAATGTATTAGCTTCAAATATGTGTGATATACATGATTTTGCTTCAAATGCAGGAGAAACAAACGAGTTAGCTTCAAATCCACACGAAATACATGATTTAGCTTCAAATCAATGCGAAGTATAAGGCTTATCTTCAAATCCATGCGAAACTAATGGTTTAGCTTCAAATACTTGCGATATACATGATTTAGCTTCAACTGCATGCGAAACGAACGAGTTAGCTTCAAATCCAAGCGAAACACGTGATTTAACGTCAAATCAATACGAAGAAGAAGGCTTATCTACAAATACATGCGAAACAAATTGTTTAGCTTCCAATACTTGAGATATACATGATTTAGCTTCAACTGCATGCCAAACAACGAGTTAGCTGCAAATCCAAGGGAAACACATGATGTAGCTTCAAATCCATGCGAAACACATGGTTTAGCTTGAAATCAATGCGAAGTAGAAGGCTTAGCTTCAAATCCATGCGGACTGAATGAATAAGTTTCAAATACTTGTGATATACAAGACTGAGCTTCAACTGCATGCGAAACAAACGAGTTAGCTTCAAATCCAATCGAAACACATAATTAAGCTTCAAATCCATGCGAAACACATAATGTAGCATCAAATCAATGCGAAGTAGAAGGCTTGGCTTCAAATCCATGAGAAACAAATGGTTTAGATTCAAATATTTGTTTTATACATGATTTAGCTTCAACTGCATGCGAAACCAACGAGTTAGCTTCAAATCCAAGCGAAAGATATGATTCAGTTGCAAATCAGTGCGAAGTAGAAGGCTTCGCATCAAATCCAAGCGAAATAAATGAGTTACCTTCAAATACTTGCGATATAAATGAAATAGATTGAAATGCATGCGAAACAAACGAGTTTGCTTCAAATCCAAGCGAAAAACATGATTTAGTATCAAGTCAACGCGAAGTAGAAGATTTTGCTTCTAATCCATGCGAAACAAATGGTTTAGCTTCAAATACTTGTGATATATATGATTTATATTCTACAGCAAGCGAAACAAACGAGTTAGCTTCAAATCCAAGCGAAACACAACATTTATATTCACATCAATGCGAAGTAGAAGGAATAGCTTCAAATCCATGCGAATCAACCGGTTTAGCTTCAAGCACTTGTGATATTCATGATTTCGCTTCAACTGCATGCGAATAAAACGAGCTAGCTTCAAATCCATGCGAAGTAGAAGGCTGATATTCGAGTCCATGCGAAACAAATGGTTTTGTTTCAAATACTTGTGATATACATAATTTAGCTTCAACTGCATGCGAAGCAAGCGAGTTAGCTTCAAATACAAGCGGAATACATGATTTAGCTCAAATCAATGCGATGTAGAAGGCTTAGCTTCAAATCCATGCGAAACAAATTGTTTAGCTTCAAATACTTGTGATATACATGATTTAGCTTCAACTGCATGCCAAACAACGAGTTAGCTGCAAATCGAAGCGAAACACATGATTTAGCTTCAAATCAATGCCAAGTAGATGGCTTATCTTCAAATCCTAGCGGAACACTTGATTTAGCTTCGAATCAATGCGAAGTAGAAGGCTTAGCTTCAGATCCATGCGAAACAAATGGTTGAGATTCAAATACTTGTTTTGTACATGATTTAGCTTCAACAGCATGCGAAACCAGCGAGTTAGCTTCAAATCCAAGCGAAAGATATGATTTAGCTTCAAATCAATGCGAAGTAGAAGGCATCGCTTCAAATCCAAGCGAAATAAATGAGTTACCTTCAAATACTTGTGATATAAATGAAATAGATTGAAATGCATGCGAAACAAACGAGTTTGCTTCAAATCCAAGCGAAAGACATGATTTAGTATCAAGTCAACCCGAAGTAGAAGGCTTAGCTTCTAATCCATGCGAAACAAATGGTTTAGCTTCAAATACTTGTGATATACATGATTTATATTCAACAGCAAGCGAAACAAACGAGTTATATTCACATCAATGCGAAGTAGAAGGAATAGCTTCATATCCATGCCAATCAAACGGTTTAGCTTCAAATACTTGTGTTATTCTTGATTTAGATTCAAGTGCTTACGAAACAAACGAGTTAGCTTCAAATCCATGCGAAACATATGATTTAACTCCAAATCAATGCGAAGTAGAAGGCTGATCTTCGAATCCATGCGAAACAAATGGTTTAGCATCAAATACTTGTGATATACATGATTCAGGTTCAACTGCATGCGAAACAAACGAGTTAGCTTCAAATACAAGCGAAACACATGATTCAGCTTCAAATCAATGCGAAGTAGAAGGCACAGTTTCAAATCCATGCGAAACAAATAGTTCAGCTTCAAATACTTGTGATAATCATGATTTAGCTTCAACTGCTTGCGAAACCAAACGAATTAGCTTCAAATCCTTTCGATACACATGATTTAGCTTCAAATTCATTCGAAACACATAGTTTAGCTTAATAATCATGCCAATCAAATGGTTCAGCTTCAAATACTTATGATATACATGCTTTAGCTTCAAATGCAGACGAAACAAACGAGTTACCTACAAATCCTTTCGAAACACATGATTTAGCTTCAAATCAATGCGAAGTAGAAGGCGTAGCTTCAAATCCATGCGAAACAAATGGTATAGCTTCAAATACTTGTTTCATACATGATTTAGCTTCAACTGCATGCGAAACACATGATTTAGCTTCAAATCAATGCGAAGTAGAAGGCTTATCTTCGAATCCACACGAAACAGATTGTTTAGCTTCAAATACTTGTGATACACATGATTCAGCTTCAACTGCAAACGAAACAAACGAATTAGCTTCAAATACAAGCGAAACACATGATTCAGCTTCAAATCAAGGCGAAGTAGAAGGCTTAGTTTCAAATCCATGCGAAACAAATGGTTCTGCTTCAAATACTTGTGATACTCATGATTTAGCTTCATCTGCATGCGAAACCAACGACTTTGCTTCAAATTCAAGCGAAACACTTGTTTCAGCTTCAAATCAATGCGAAGTAGAAGGCATAGCTTCAAGTCCATGCGAATCAAATGGTTTAGTTTCAAATGCTTGTGATATACATGATTTAGCTTCAACTACATGAGAAACTAACGAGTTATCTTCAAATACAAGCGAAACACATGATTCAGCTTCAAATCAATGCGAAGTAGACGGCGTGGTTTCAAATCCATGCGTAACAAATGGTTCAGCTTCAAATAATTGTGATATACATGATTTATATTCAACAGCAAGCGAAACAAACGAGTTAGCTTCAAATCCAAGCGAAACACTTGATTTAGCTTCAAATTCATTCGAAGCACATGCTTAATATTCATGCGAAACATATGGTTCAGCTTCAAATACTTGTGATATTCATGACTTAGCTTCAACTGCATGCGAAACAAACGAGTTAGCTTCAAATCCATGCGAAACACACGATTTAGCTTCAAATCTATGCGTAATAGAAGGCTGATCATCGAATCCATGCGAAACAAATGTATTAGCTTCAAATATGTGTGATATACATGATTTTGCTTCAAATGCAGGAGAAACAAACGAGTTAGCTTCAAATCCACACGAAATACATGATTTAGCTTCAAATCAATGCGAAGTATAAGGCTTATCTTCAAATCCATGCGAAACTAATGGTTTAGCTTCAAATACTTGCGATATACATGATTTAGCTTCAACTGCATGCGAAACGAACGAGTTAGCTTCAAATCCAAGCGAAACACGTGATTTAACGTCAAATCAATACGAAGAAGAAGGCTTATCTACAAATACATGCGAAACAAATTGTTTAGC
Organism: Megalopta genalis; assembly: GCF_051020955.1. Classification (NCBI taxonomy): domain Eukaryota; kingdom Metazoa; phylum Arthropoda; class Insecta; order Hymenoptera; family Halictidae; genus Megalopta; species Megalopta genalis. The sequence goes on from NW_027477198.1 coordinate 25,638, forward strand.
TTCCAATACTTGAGATATACATGATTTAGCTTCAACTGCATGCCAAACAACGAGTTAGCTGCAAATCCAAGGGAAACACATGATGTAGCTTCAAATCCATGCGAAACACATGGTTTAGCTTGAAATCAATGCGAAGTAGAAGGCTTAGCTTCAAATCCATGCGGACTGAATGAATAAGTTTCAAATACTTGTGATATACAAGACTGAGCTTCAACTGCATGCGAAACAAACGAGTTAGCTTCAAATCCAATCGAAACACATAATTTAGCTTCAAATCCATGCGAAACACGTAATGTAGCATCAAATCAATGAGAAGTAGAAGGCTTAGCTTCAAATCCATGCGAAACGAATGGTTTAGCTTCAAATACTTGTGACATTCATAATTAAGCTTCAACTGAATGCGAAGCAAGCGAGTTAGCTTCAAATACAAGCGAAATACATGATTTAGCACAAATCAATGCGATGTAGGAGGCTTATCTTCAAATCCATGCGAAACAAATGGTTTAGCTTCAAATACTTGTGATATACATAATTTAGCTTCAACTGCATGCGTTGCAATCGAGTTAGCATCAAATACAAGCGAAACACATGATTTAGCTTCAAATCAATGCGAAGTAGATGGCTTATGTTCAAATCCAGGCGAATAAAATGATTTTCCTTCAAATACTTGCGGTTTAAATGAAATAGCTTCAAATGCAGTCGAAACAAACGAGTTAGCTTTAAATCCATGCGAAACACATGATTTAGCTTCAAATCAATGCGAGACACATGATTTAGATTCAAATCAATTCGAAGTAGGCGGCTTATTTGAAATCCTATCGGAACACTTGATTTAGCTTCGAATCAATGCGAAGTAGAAGGCTTGGCTTCAAATCCATGCGAAACAAATGGTTTAGATTCAAATATTTGTTTTATACATGATTTAGCTTCAACTGCATGCGAAACCAACGAGTTAGCTTCAAATCCAAGCGAAAGATATGATTTAGCTGCAAATCAGTGCGAAGTAGAAGGCTTCGCATCAAATCCAAGCGAAATAAATGAGTTACCTTCAAATACTTGCGATATAAATGAAATAGATTGAAATGCATGCGAAACAAACGAGTTTGCTTCAAATCCAAGCGAAAAACATGATTTAGTATCAAGTCAACACGAAGTAGAAGGCTTAGCTTCTAATCCATGCGAAACAAATGGTTTAGCTTCAAATACTTGTGATATATATGATTTATATTCAACAGCAAGCGAAACAAACGAGTTAGCTTCAAATCCAAGCGAAACACAACATTTATATTCACATCAATGCGAAGTAGAAGGAATAGCTTCAAATCCATGCGAATCAACCGGTTTAGATTCAAGCACTTGTGATATTCATGATTTCGCTTCAACTGCATGCGAAACAAACGAGCTAGCTTCAAATCCATGCGAAGTAGAAGGCTGATATTCGAATCCATGCGAAACAAATGGTTTTGCTTCAAATACTTGTGATATACATAATTTAGCTTCAACTGCATGCGAAGCAAGCGAGTTAGCTTCAAATACAAGCGGAATACATGATTTAGCTCAAATCAATGAGAAGTAGAAGGCTGATCTTCGAATCCTTGCGAAACAAATGGTTTAGCTTCAAATACTTGTGATATACATGAATAAGCTTCAACAGCATGCAAAATTAGCGAGTTAGCTTCAAATCTATGCGAAACATATGATTTAGCTTGACATCAGTGCGATTTAGAAGGCTTATATTCGAATCCATGCGAAACAAATGGTTTAGCTTCAAATAATTGTGATATACATGATTTAGCTTCAATTGCATGCGAAACAAACGAGTTAGCTTGAAATACAAGCGAAACACATGATTTAGCTTCAAATCAATGCGAAGTAGGAGGCTTATCTTCAAATCCATGCGAAACAAGTGGTTCAGCTTCAAATACTTGTGATGTGCATGATTTTGCTTCAAATGCAAGCGAAACGAACGAGTTAGCTTCAAATCCATGCGAAACACATGATTTAGCTTCTTATCAATGCGAAGTAGAAGGCTGATCTTCCAATCCTTGCGAAACAAATGGTTTAGCTTCAAATACCTGTGATATACATGATTTATCTTCAACTGCATGCGAAACAAACGAGTTAGCTTCAAATCCATGCGAAACACATGATTTAGCTTCTTATCAATGCGAAGTAGAAGGCTGATCTTCGAATCCTTGCGAAACAAATGGTTTAGCTTCAAATACTTGTGATGTACATGAATAAGCTTCAACAGCATGCAAAACTAGCGAGTTAGCTTCAAATCCATACGAAACACATGAGTTAGCTTCTTATCAATGCGAAGTAGAAGGCTGATCTTAGAATCCTTGCGAAACAAATGGTTCAGCTTCAAATACTTGTGATATACGTGATTTAGATTCAACTTCATGCAAAACCAACGAGTTAGCTTCAAATCCATACGAAACAAATTGTTTAGCTTCCAATACTTGTGATATACATGATTTAGCTTCAACGGCATACCAAACAACGAGTTAGCTGCAAATCTAAGGGAAACACATGATTTAGCTGCAAATCCATGCGAAACAAATGGTTCAGCTCCAAATATTTGCGATATACATGATTTAGATTCAAATGCAGGCGAAACAAACGAGTTAGCTTTAAATCCATGCGGATGACATGATTTAGGTCTAAATCAAAGCGAAGTAGAAGGCTTAGCTCCGAATCAAATGGTTCAGCTTCAAATACTTGTGATATACATGATTTAGCTTCAAATGCATGCGAAACATACGAGTTAGCTTCAAATCCATGCGAAACACATGATTTAGCTTCAAATAAATGCGAAGTAGCATGCTTAGCTTCAAATCGATGTGAATCAAATGGTTTAGCTTCAAATACTAGTGATATACACGATTTAGATTCAAATGCATGCGAAACACATGATTTAGCTTCAAATCAATGCGAAGAAGTAGGCTTAGCATCAAATCCATGGGAATCAAATGGTTTAGCTTCAAATACTTGTGATATACATGATTTAGCTTCAACTGCATGCGAAAGAAACGAGCTAGTTTCAAATCCTAGCGAAACACTTGATTTAGCTACAAATCAATGCGATGTAGATGGTTTAGCTTCAAATTCATGCGAAACAAATGGTTTAGCATCAAATACTTGTGATGTACATGATTTACATTCAACTGCATGCGAAACAAACGAGTTTGCTTCAAATCCAAGCGAAAAACATGATTTAGTATCACGTCAACCCGAAGTAGAAGGCTTAGCTTCTAATCCATGCGAAACAAATGGTTTAGCTTCAAATTCTTGTGATATACATGATTTATATTCAACAGCAAGCGAAACAAACGAGTTAGCTTCAAATCCAAGCGAAACACATCATTTATATTCACATCAATGCGAAGTAGAAGGAATAGCTTCAAATCCATGCCAATCAAACGGTATAGCTTCAAATATTTGTGTTATTCTTGATTTAGATTCAAGTGCTTACGAAACAAACGAGTTAGCTTCAAATCCATGCGAAACATATGATTTAACTCCAAATCAATGCGAAGTAGAAGGCTGATCTTCGAATCCATGCGAAACAAATGGTTTAGCTTCAAATAATTGTGATATACATGATTCAGGTTCAACTGCATGCGAAACAAACGAGTTAGCTTCAAATACAAGCGAAACACATGATTCAGCTTCAAATAAATGCGAAGTAGAAGGCACAGTTTCAAATCCATGCGAAACAAATGGTTCAGCTTCAAATACTTGTGATACTCGTGATTTAGCTTCAACTGCATGCGAAACCAACGAGTTAGCTTCAAATCCTTTCGATACACATGATTTAGCTTCAAATTCATTCGAAACACATAGTTTAGCTTAATAATCATGCCAATCAAATGGTTCAGCTTCAAATACTTATGATATACATGCTTTAGCTTCAAATGCAGGCGAAACAAACGAGTTACCTACAAATCCTTTCGAAACACATGATTTAGCTTCAAATCAATGCGAAGTAGAAGGCTTAGCTTCAAATCCATGCGAAACAAATGGTATAGCTTCAAATACTTGTTTCATACATGATTTAGCATCAACTGCATGAGAAACACATGATTCAGCTTCAAATCAATGCAAAGTAGAAGGCTTATCTTCGAATCCACACGAAACAGATTGTTTAGCTTCAAATACTTGTGATATACATGATTCAGCTTCAACTGCAAGCGAAACAAACGAATTAGCTTCAAATACAAGCGAAACACATGATTCAGCTTCAAATCAAGGCGAAGTAGAAGGCTTCGTTTCAAATCCATGCGAAACTTATGGTTCTGCTTCAAATACTTGTGATACTCATGATTTAGCTTCATCTGCATGCGAAACCAACGACTTAGCTTCAAATACAAGCGAAACACTTGTTTCAGCTTCAAATCAATGCGAAGTAGAAGGCTTAGCTTTAAATCCATGCGAAACAAATGGTTTAGGTTCACATACTTGTGATATACCATATTTAGCTTCAACTGCATGCGAAACAAACGATTTAGCTTTAAATCCGTGCGAAAATTATGATTTAGCATCAAGTTAACGCGAAGTTGAAGGCTTAACTTCAAAACCATGCGAAACAAATGGTTTAGCTTCAAATAGTTCTTTTATACATGATTTAGCTTCAAGTGCATGCGAAACAAACGAGTTAGCTTCAAATCCAAGCGAATCATATGATTTCGCTTCAAATCAATGCGAAGTAGAAGGCTGATCTCCGAATCCACACGAAACAGGTTGTTTAGATTCAAATTCTTGTGATATACTTGATTAAGCTTCAACAGCATGCGAAACAAACGCGTTAGCTTCAAATCCATGCGAAACACACGATTTAACTTCAAATCAATGCGAAGTAGAAGGCTTATCTACAAATCCATGCGCAACAAATTGTTTAGCTTCAAATACTTGTGATGTACATGATTTACATTCAACAGCAAGCGAAACAAACGAGTTAGCAACAAATCCTTGCGGAACACATGATTTAGATTCAAATCAAAGCGAATTAGATGGCTTATTTTCAAATTCATGCGAAACAAATGGTTCAGCTTCAAATACTTGTGATGTACATGATTTAGCTTCAAATCAATGCGAAGTAGAAGGCTGATCTTCGAATCCATGCGCAACAAATTGTTTAGCTTCAAATACTTGTGATGTACATGATTTACATTCAACAGCTAGCGAAACAAACGAGTTAGCAACAAATCCATCCGGAAGACATGATTTAGATTAAAATCAAAGCGAATTAGATGGCTTATTTTCAAATTCATGCGAAACAAATGGTTCAGCTTCAAATACTTGTGATGTACATGATTTAGCTTCAACTGCATGCGACACAAACGAGTTAGCTTCAAATCCATGCGAATCACATGATTTAGCTTCAAATCAATGCGAAGTAGAAGGCTTAGCTTCAAATACATGAGAAATAAATGGTTCAGCTTCAAATACTTGTGATATACATGATTCAGGTTCAACTGCATGCGAAACAAACGAGTTAGCTTCAAATACAAGCGAAACACATGATTTAGCTTCAAATCAATGCGAAGTAGAAGGCTTATCTTCGAATCCACACGAAACAGATTGTTTAGCTTCAAATACTTGTGATACACATGATTCAGCTTCAACTGCAAACGAAACAAACGAATTAGCTTCAAATACAAGCGAAACACATGATTCAGCTTCAAATCAAGGCGAAGTAGAAGGCTTAGTTTCAAATCCATGCGAAACAAATGGTTCTGCTTCAAATACTTGTGATACTCATGATTTAGCTTCATCTGCATGCGAAACCAACGACTTTGCTTCAAATTCAAGCGAAACACTTGTTTCAGCTTCAAATCAATGCGAAGTAGAAGGCATAGCTTCAAGTCCATGCGAATCAAATGGTTTAGTTTCAAATGCTTGTGATATACATGATTTAGCTTCAACTACATGAGAAACTAACGAGTTATCTTCAAATACAAGCGAAACACATGATTCAGCTTCAAATCAATGCGAAGTAGACGGCGTGGTTTCAAATCCATGCGTAACAAACGGTTCAGCTTCAAATAATTGTGATATACATGATTTATATTCAACAGCAAGCGAAACAAACGAGTTAGCTTCAAATCCATGCGAAACACACGATTTAGCTTCAAATCTATGCGTAATAGAAGGCTGATCATCGAATCCATGCGAAACAAATGTATTAGCTTCAAATATGTGTGATATACATGATTTTGCTTCAAATGCAGGAGAAACAAACGAGTTAGCTTCAAATCCACACGAAATACATGATTTAGCTTCAAATCAATGCGAAGTATAAGGCTTATCTTCAAATCCATGCGAAACTAATGGTTTAGCTTCAAATACTTGCGATATACATGATTTAGCTTCAACTGCATGCGAAACGAACGAGTTAGCTTCAAATCCAAGCGAAACACGTGATTTAACGTCAAATCAATACGAAGAAGAAGGCTTATCTACAAATACATGCGAAACAAATTGTTTAGCTTCCAATACTTGAGATATACATGATTTAGCTTCAACTGCATGCCAAACAACGAGTTAGCTGCAAATCCAAGGGAAACACATGATGTAGCTTCAAATCCATGCGAAACACATGGTTTAGCTTGAAATCAATGCGAAGTAGAAGGCTTAGCTTCAAATCCATGCGGACTGAATGAATAAGTTTCAAATACTTGTGATATACAAGACTGAGCTTCAACTGCATGCGAAACAAACGAGTTAGCTTCAAATCCAATCGAAACACATAATTTAGCTTCAAATCCATGCGAAACACATAATGTAGCATCAAATCAATGAGAAGTAGAAGGCTTAGCTTCAAATCCATCCGAAACGAATGGTTTAGCTTCAAATACTTGTGACATTCATAATTAAGCTTCAACTGAATGCGAAGCAAGCGAGTTAGCTTCAAATACAAGCGAAATACATGATTTAGCTCAAATCAATGCGATGTAGGAGGCTTATCTTCAAATCCATGCGAAACAAATGGTTTAGCTTCAAATACTTGTGATATACATAATTTAGCTTCAACTGCATGCGTTGCAATCGAGTTAGCATCAAAGACAAGCGAAACACATGATTTAGCTTCAAATCAATGCGAAGTAGATGGCTTATCTTCAAATCCAGGCGAAGAAAATGATTTTCCTTCAAATACTTGCGGTTTAAATGAAATAGCTTCAAATGCAGGCGAAACAAACGAGTTAGTTTTAAATCCATGCGAAACACATGATTTAGCTTCAAATCAATGCGAGACACATGATTTAGATTCAAATCAAAGCGAAGTAGACGGCTTATTTGAAATCCTATCGGAACACTTGATTTAGCTTCGAATCAATGCGAAGTAGAAGGCTTGGCTTCAAATCCATGCGAAACAAATGGTTTAGATTCAAATATTTGTTTTATACATGATTTAGCTTCAACTGCATGCGAAACCAACGAGTTAGCTTCAAATCCAAGCGAAAGATATGATTTAGCTGCAAATCAGTGCGAAGTAGAAGGCTTCGCATCAAATCCAAGCGAAATAAATGAGTTACCTTCAAATACTTGCGATATAAATGAAATAGATTGAAATGCATGCGAAACAAACGAGTTTGCTTCAAATCCAAGCGAAAAACATGATTTAGTATCAAGTCAACGCGAAGTAGAAGGCTTAGCTTCTAATCCATGCGAAACAAATGGTTTAGCTTCAAATACTTGTGATATATATGATTTATATTCAACAGCAAGCGAAACAAACGAGTTAGCTTCAAATCCAAGCGAAACACAACATTTATATTCACATCAATGCGAAGTAGAAGGAATAGCTTCAAATCCATGCGAATCAACCGGTTTAGCTTCAAGCACTTGTGATATTCATGATTTCGCTTCAACTGCATGCGAAACAAACGAGCTAGCTTCAAATCCATGCGAAGTAGAAGGCTGATATTCGAATCCATGCGAAACAAATGGTTTTGCTTCAAATACTTGTGATATACATAATTTAGCTTCAACTGCATGCGAAGCAAGCGAGTTAGCTTCAAATACAAGCGGAATACATGATTTAGCTCAAATCAATGCGATGTAGAAGGCTTAGCTTCAAATCCATGCGAAACAAATTGTTTAGCTTCAAATACTTGTGATATACATGATTTAGCTTCAACTGCATGCCAAACAACGAGTTAGCTGCAAATCGAAGCGAAACACATGATTTAGCTTCAAATCAATGCCAAGTAGATGGCTTATCTTCAAATCCAGGCGAAGAAAATGATATTCCTTCAAATACTTGCGGTTTAAATGAAATAGCTTCAAATGCAGTCGAAACAAACGAGTTAGCTTTAAATCCATGCGAAACACATGATTTAGCTTCAAATCAATGCGAGACACATGATTTAGATTAATATCAAAGCGAAGTAGATGGCTTATCTTCAAATCCTAGCGGAACACTTGATTTAGCTTCGAATCAATGCGAAGTAGAAGGCTTAGCTTCAGATCCATGCGAAACAAATGGTTGAGATTCAAATACTTGTTTTGTACATGATTTAGCTTCAACAGCATGCGAAACCAGCGAGTTAGCTTCAAATCCAAGCGAAAGATATGATTTAGCTTCAAATCAATGCGAAGTAGAAGGCTTCGCTTCAAATCCAAGCGAAATAAATGATTTACCTTCAAATACTTGTGATATAAATGAAATAGATTGAAATGCATGCGAAACAAACGAGTTTGCTTCAAATCCAAGCGAAAAACATGATTTAGTATCAAGTCAACCCGAAGTAGAAGGCTTAGCTTCTAATCCATGCGAAACAAATGGTTCAGCTTCAAATACTTGTGATATACATGATTTATATTCAACAGCAAGCGAAACAAACGAGTTAGCTTCAAATCCAAGCGAAACACTTGATTTAGCTTCAAATTCATTCGAAGCACATGCTTAATATTCATGCGAAACATATGGTTCAGCTTCAAATACTTGTGATATTCATGATTTAGCTTCAACTGCATGCGAAACAAACGAGTTAGCTTCAAATCCATGCGAAACACACGATTTAGCTTCAAATCTATGCGAAATAGAAGGCTGATCATCGAATCCATGCGAAACAAATGTATTAGCTTCAAATATGTGTGATATACATGATTTTGCTTCAAATGCAGGAGAAACAAACGAGTTAGCTTCAAATCCACACGAAATACATGATTTAGCTTCAAATCAATGCGAAGTATAAGGCTTATCTTCAAATCCATGCGAAACTAATGGTTTAGCTTCAAATACTTGCGATATACATGATTTAGCTTCAACTGCATGCGAAACGAACGAGTTAGCTTCAAATCCAAGCGAAACACGTGATTTAACGTCAAATCAATACGAAGAAGAAGGCTTATCTACAAATACATGCGAAACAAATTGTTTAGCTTCCAATACTTGAGATATACATGATTTAGCTTCAACTGCATGCCAAACAACGAGTTAGCTGCAAATCCAAGGGAAACACATGATGTAGCTTCAAATCCATGCGAAACAAATGGTTCAACTTCAGATACTTGCGATATAAGTGATATAGTTTCAAATGCAGACGAAACAAATGAGTTAGCTTCAAATCCATGCGAAACACATGGTTTAGCTTGAAATCAATGCGAAGTAGAAGGCTTAGCTTCAAATCCATGCGGACTGAATGAATAAGTTTCAAATACTTGTGATATACAAGACTGAGCTTCAACTGCATGCGAAACAAACGAGTTAGCTTCAAATCGAATCGAAACACATAATTTAGCTTCAAATCCATGCGAAACACATAATGTAGCATCAAATCAATGAGAAGTAGAAGGCTTAGCTTCAAATCCATGCGAAACGAATGGTTTAGCTTCAAATACTTGTGACATTCATAATTAAGCTTCAACTGAATGCGAAGCAAGCGAGTTAGCTTCAAATACAAGCGAAATACATGATTTAGCTCAAATCAATGCGATGTAGGAGGCTTATCTTCAAATCCATGCGAAACAAATGGTTTAGCTTCAAATACTTGTGATATACATAATTTAGCTTCAACTGCATGCGTTGCAATCGAGTTAGCATCAAATACAAGCGAAACACATGATTTAGCTTCAAATCAATGCGAAGTAGATGGCTTGGCTTCAAATCCATGCGAAACAAATGGTTTAGATTCAAATATTTGTTTTATACATGATTTAGCTTCAACTGCATGCGAAACCAACGAGTTAGCTTCAAATCCAAGCGAAAGATATGATTTAGCTGCAAATCAGTGCGAAGTAGAAGGCTTCGCATCAAATCCAAGCGAAATAAATGAGTTACCTTCAAATACTTGCGATATAAATGAAATAGATTGAAATGCATGCGAAACAAACGAGTTTGCTTCAAATCCAAGCGAAAAACATGATTTAGTATCAAGTCAACGCGAAGTAGAAGGCTTAGCTTCTAATCCATGCGAAACAAATGGTTTAGCTTCAAATACTTGTGATATATATGATTTATATTCAACAGCAAGCGAAACAAACGAGTTAGCTTCAAATCCAAGCGAAACACAACATTTATATTCACATCAATGCGAAGTAGAAGGAATAGCTTCAAATCCATGCGAATCAACCGGTTTAGATTCAAGCACTTGTGATATTCATGATTTCGCTTCAACTGCATGCGAAACAAACGAGCTAGCTTCAAATCCATGCGAAGTAGAAGGCTGATATTCGAATCCATGCGAAACAAATGGTTTTGCTTCAAATACTTGTGATATACATAATTTAGCTTCAACTGCATGCGAAGCAAGCGAGTTAGCTTCAAATACAAGCGGAATACATGATTTAGCTCAAATCAATGCGAAGTAGAAGGCTGATCTTCGAATCCTTGCGAAACAAATGGTTTAGCTTCAAATACTTGTGATATACATGAATAAGCTTCAACAGCATGCAAAATTAGCGAGTTAGCTTCAAATCTATGCGAAACATATGATTTAGCTTGACATCAGTGCGATTTAGAAGGCTTATATTCGAATCCATGCGAAACAAATGGTTTAGCTTCAAATAATTGTGATATACATGATTTAGCTTCAATTGCATGCGAAACAAACGAGTTAGCTTGAAATACAAGCGAAACACATGATTTAGCTTCAAATCAATGCGAAGTAGGAGGCTTATCTTCAAATCCATGCGAAACAAGTGGTTCAGCTTCAAATACTTGTGATGTGCATGATTTTGCTTCAAACGCAAGCGAAACGAACGAGTTAGCTTCAAATCCATGCGAAACACATGATTTAGCTTCTTATCAATGCGAAGTAGAAGGCTGATCTTCCAATCCTTGCGAAACAAATGGTTTAGCTTCAAATACCTGTGATATACATGATTTATCTTCAACTGCATGCGAAACAAACGAGTTAGCTTCAAATCCAAGCGAAACACATCATTTATATTCACATCAATGCGAAGTAGAAGGAATAGCTTCAAATCCATACCAATCAAACGGTATAGCTTCAAATATTTGTGTTATTCTTGATTTAGATTCAAGTGCTTACGAAACAAACGAGTTAGCTTCAAATCCATGCGAAACATATGATTTAACTCCAAATCAATGCGAAGTAGAAGGCTGATCTTCGAATCCATGCGAAACAAATGGTTTAGCTTCAAATACTTGTGATATACATGATTCAGGTTCAACTGCATGCGAAACAAACGAGTTAGCTTCAAATACAAGCGAAACACATGATTCAGCTTCAAATAAATGCGAAGTAGAAGGCACAGTTTCAAATCCATGCGAAACAAATGGTTCAGCTTCAAATACTTGTGATACTCGTGATTTAGCTTCAACTGCATGCGAAACCAACGAGTTAGCTTCAAATCCTTTCGATACACATGATTTAGCTTCAAATTCATTCGAAACACATAGTTTAGCTTAATAATCATGCCAATCAAATGGTTCAGCTTCAAATACTTATGATATACATGCTTTAGCTTCAAATGCAGGCGAAACAAACGAGTTACCTACAAATCCTTTCGAAACACATGATTTAGCTTCAAATCAATGCGAAGTAGAAGGCTTAGCTTCAAATCCATGCGAAACAAATGGTATAGCTTCAAATACTTGTTTCATACATGATTTAGCATCAACTGCATGAGAAACACATGATTCAGCTTCAAATCAATGCAAAGTAGAAGGCTTATCTTCGAATCCACACGAAACAGATTGTTTAGCTTCAAATACTTGTGATATACATGATTCAGCTTCAACTGCAAGCGAAACAAACGAATTAGCTTCAAATACAAGCGAAACACATGATTCAGCTTCAAATCAAGGCGAAGTAGAAGGCTTCGTTTCAAATCCATGCGAAACTTATGGTTCTGCTTCAAATACTTGTGATACTCATGATTTAGCTTCATCTGCATGCGAAACCAACGACTTAGCTTCAAATACAAGCGAAACACTTGTTTCAGCTTCAAATCAATGCGAAGTAGAAGGCTTAGCTTTAAATCCATGCGAAACAAATGGTTTAGGTTCACATACTTGTGATATACCATATTTAGCTTCAACTGCATGCGAAACAAACGATTTAGCTTTAAATCCGTGCGAAAATTATGATTTAGCATCAAGTTAATGCGAAGTTGAAGGCTTAACTTCAAAACCATGCGAAACAAATGGTTTAGCTTCAAATAGTTCTTTTATACATGATTTAGCTTCAAGTGCATGCGTAACAAACGAGTTAGCTTCAAATCCAAGCGAATCATATGATTTCGCTTCAAATCAATGCGAAGTAGAAGGCTGATCTCCGAATCCACACGAAACAGGTTGTTTAGATTCAAATTCTTGTGATATACTTGATTAAGCTTCAACAGCATGCGAAACAAACGTGTTAGCTTCAAATCCATGCGAAACACACGATTTAACTTCAAATCAATGCGAAGTAGAAGGCTTATCTACAAATCCATGCGCAACAAATTGTTTAGCTTCAAATACTTGTGATGTACATGATTTACATTCAACAGCAAGCGAAACAAACGAGTTAGCAACAAATCCTTGCGGAACACATGATTTAGATTCAAATCAAAGCGAATTAGATGGCTTATTTTCAAATTCATGCGAAACAAATGGTTCAGCTTCAAATACTTGTGATGTACATGATTTAGCTTCAAATCAATGCGAAGTAGAAGGCTGATCTTCGAATCCATGCGCAACAAATTGTTTAGCTTCAAATACTTGTGATGTACATGATTTACATTCAACAGCTAGCGAAACAAACGAGTTAGCAACAAATCCATCCGGAAGACATGATTTAGATTAAAATCAAAGCGAATTAGATGGCTTATTTTCAAATTCATGCGAAACAAATGGTTCAGCTTCAAATACTTGTGATGTACATGATTTAGCTTCAACTGCATGCGACACAAACGAGTTAGCTTCAAATCCATGCGAATCACATGATTTAGCTTCAAATCAATGCGAAGTAGAAGGCTTAGCTTCAAATACATGAGAAATAAATGGTTCAGCTTCAAATACTTGTGATATACATGATTCAGGTTCAACTGCATGCGAAACAAACGAGTTAGCTTCAAATACAAGCGAAACACATGATTCAGCTTCAAATAAATGCGAAGTAGAAGGCACAGTCTCAAATCCATGCGAAACAAATGGTTCAGCTTCAAATACTTGTGATACTCATGATTTAGCTTCAACTGCATGCGAAACCAACGAGTTAGCTTCAAATCCTTTCGATACACATGATTTAGCTTCAAATTCATTCGAAACACATAGTTTAGCTTAATAATCATGCCAATCAAATGGTTCAGCTTCAAATACTTATGATATACATGCTTTAGCTTCAAATGCAGGCGAAACAAACGAGTTACCTACAAATCCTTCCGAAACACATGATTTAGCTTCAAATCAATGCGAAGTAGAAGGCTTAGCTTCAAATCCATGCGAAACAAATGGTATAGCTTCAAATACTTGTTTCATACATGATTTAGCTTCAACTGCATGAGAAACACATGATTTAGCTTCAAATCAATGCAAAGTAGAAGGCTTATCTTCGAATCCACAGGAAACAGATTGTTTAGCTTCAAATACTTGTGATATACATGATTCAGCTTCAACTGCAAGCGAAACAAACGAATTAGCTTCAAATACAAGCGAAACACATGATTCAGCTTCAAATCAAGGCGAAGTAGAAGGCTTAGTTTCAAATCCATGCGAAACTTATGGTTCTGCTTCAAATACTTGTGATACTCATGATTTAGCTTCATCTGCATGCGAAACCAACGACTTAGCTTCAAATACAAGCCAAACACTTGTTTCAGCTTCAAATCAATGCGAAGTAGAAGGCTTAGCTTTAAATCCATGCGAAACAAATGGTTTAGGTTCACATACTTTTGATATACCATATTTAGCTTCAACTGCATGCGAAACAAACGATTTAGCTTTAAATCCGTGCGAAAATTATGATTTAGCATCAAGTTAACGCGAAGTTGAAGGCTTAACTTCAAAACGATGCGAAACAAATGGTTTAGCTTCAAATAGTTCTTTTATACATGATTTAGCTTCAAGTGCATGCGAAACAAACGAGTTAGCTTCAAATCCAAGCGAATCATATGATTTCGCTTCAAATCAATGCGAAGTAGAAGGCTGATCTCCGAATCCACACGAAACAGGTTGTTTAGATTCAAATTCTTGTGATATACTTGATTAAGCTTCAACAGCATGCGAAACAAACGTGTTAGCTTCAAATCCATGCGAAACACACGATTTAACTTCAAATCAATGCGAAGTAGAAGGCTTATCTACAAATCCATGCGCAACAAATTGTTTAGCTTCAAATACTTGTGATGTACATGATTTACATTCAACAGCAAGGGAAACAAACGAGTTAGCAACAAATCCTTGCGGAACACATGATTTAGATTCAAATCAAAGCGAATTAGATGGCTTATTTTCAAATTCATGCGAAACAAATGGTTCAACTTCAAATACTTGTGATGTACATGATTTAGCTTCAACTGCATGCGACACAAACGAGTTAGCTTCAAATCCATGCGAATCACATGATTTAGCTTCAAATCAATGCGAAGTAGAAGGCTTAGCTTCAAATACATGAGAAATAAATGGTTCAGCTTCAAATACTTGTGATATACATGATTTAGCTTCAAATGCATGCGAAACAAACGAGTTAGCATCAAATCCGTTCAAAACACATGATTTAGCTTCAAATTCATTCGAAAGACACGGTTTAGCGTACTATTCATGGGAATCAAATGGTTCAGATTCAGATAATTGTAATATACATCATGTAGCTTCAAATGCAGGCGAAACAAACGAGTCAGCTTCAAATCCACGCGAAACACATGATTTATCTTCAATTCAATGCGAAGTAGAAGGCTTACCTTCGAATCCATGCGAAACAAATGGTTTAGCTTCAAATAGTTGTGATGTACATGATTTAGCTTCAAATGCAGGCGAAACAAACGAGTTAGCTTCAAATCGATGCGAAACACATGATATAGCTTAAAATCAATGCGAAGCCGATGGCTGATCGTCGAATCCATGCGAAACAAATGGTTTAGCTTCTACTACTTGTGATATATATGATTTAGCTGCAACTGCATGCGAAACAAACGAGTTAGCTTGAAATCCAAGCGAAACACATGATTTAGCTTCAAATTAATGCGAAGTAGAAGGCTTAGTTTCAAATCCATGCGAATCAATTGTTTTAGCACCAAATACTTGTGATATACATGATTTTGCTTCAAATGCAGGCGAAACGAACGAGTAAGCTTCAAATCCATGCGAAACACATGATTTAGATTCAAATCAATGCGAAGTAGAAGACTTAGCTTCAAATACATGAGAAACATATGGTTAGCTTCAAATCAATTGGAAGTAGAAGGCTTAGTTTCAAATCCATGCGAAACACATGGTTTAGCTTAATATTCATGCGAAATAAATGGTTTAGCATCAAAACTTTTGATAAACATGATTTAGATTCAACTGCATGCGAAACAAACGAGTTAGCTTCAGATCCATGCAAAACACATGATTTAGCTTCAAATTCATTCGAAACACTTGGTTTAGCTTTATATTCATGCCAAACAAAAGGTTCAGCAACAAATATGATATACATGATTTAGCTTCAACTGCATGCGAAACAAACGAGTTAGCTTCAAATACAAGCGAAACACATGATTCAGTTTCAAATCAATGTGTAGTAGAAGGCTTAGTTTGAAATCCATGCATATCTAGTTGATTAGCTTCAAATACTTATGATATACATGATCTAGCTTCAACTGCTTGGGAAGCAAACGAGTTAACTTCAAATCCATTCAAAACACATTATTTAGCTTCAAATCCATGCGATACAAACGATTAGCTTCAAATGCATAAGAAACACATGATTTAGATTAAAATCAATGCGAAGTAGAAGGTTTATCTTCAAATCCATGCGAATCAAATGATTTAGTTTCAAATAATTGTGATATACATGATTTAGCTACAACTGCATGCGAAACAGACGAGTTAGTTTCAAATCCATGCGAAACACGTGATTTAGCTTCAAATCATTACGAGGTAGATGGATGAACTTCGAATCCATGCGAAACAAATGGTTGAGCTTGAAATACTAGTTTGATACATTATTTAGCTTCAATTACATGCGAAACGAACGAGTTAGCTTGAAATCCAAGCGAAACACATGATTTAGCTTCAAATCAATGCGAAGTAGAAGGCTTATTTTGAAATCCATGCGAATCAAATGGTTTCGCTTCAAATAATTGTGATATACATGATTTATCTTCAACTGCATTGCGAAACAAACTAGTTAGTTTCAAATCTAAGCGAAACACTTGATTTAGATTCAAATCAATGCGAAGTAGAAGGCTTATCTTCAAATCCATGCGAAACAAGTGATACAGCTTCAAATACTTGTGATGTGCATTATTTAGCTTCAAATGCAAGCGAAACGAACGAGTTAGTTTCAAATCCATGCGAAACACATGATTTTGCTTCTTATCAATACGAAGTAGAAGGCTGATCTTCGTATCCTTGCGAATCAAATGGTTTAGCTTGAAATACCTGTGATATACATGATTTATCTTCAACTGCATGCGAAACAAACGAGATAGCTTTAAATCCATGCGAAACAGATGATTTAGATTAAAATCAATGCGAAGTAGAAGGCTTATTTTGAAATCCATGAAAATCAAATGGTTTAGCTTCAAATAATTGTGATATACATGATTTAGCTTCAACTGCATGCGATACAAACGAGTTAGCTTCAAATCCATGCGAAACACATGATTTAGCTTTAAATCAATACGAGGTAGATGGCTGATCTTCGAAACCATGCGAAACAAATGGTTTAGCTTCAAATACTTGTTTGATACATTATTCAGCTTCAATTGCATGCGAAACAAACGAGTTAGCTTGAAATCCAAGCGAAACACATGATTTCGCTTCAAATCAATGCGAAGTAGAAGGCTTATTTTGAAATCCATGCGAATCAAATGGTTGAGCTTCAAATACTTGGGATATACATGATTCAGCTTCAACTGCATGCGTAACAAACGAGTTAGCTTCAAATCTACGCGAAACACATGATTTAGCTTCAAATTCATTCCAAACACATTGTTTAGCCTGATATTCGTGCGAAACAAATGGTCCAGCTTCAAATACTTGTGACATACATGATTTAGCTTCAACTGCATGTGAAACGAAAGTGTTAGCTTCAAATTCAAGAGAAACACATGATTCAGTTTCAAATAAAAGCGAAGTAGATGGCATAGCATCAAGTCCATGCGAATCAAATGGTTTAGCTTCAAATACTTGTGATATACATGATTTAGCTTCAACTCCATGCGATACAAACGATTAGCTTCAAATGCATAAGAAACACATGATTTAGATTAAAATCAATGCGAAGTAGAAGGCTTATCTTCAAATCCATGCGAATCAAATGGTTTAGCTTGAAATACCTGTGATATACATGATTTATCTTCAACGGCATGCGAAACTAACGAGTTAGCTTCAAATCCATGCGAAACACATGATTTAGCTTCAAATCAATGCGAAGTAGAAGGCTTATCTTCAAATCCATGCGAATCAAATGGTTTAGCTTGAAATACCTGTGATATACATGATTTATCTTCAACTGCATGCGAAACAAACGAGATAGCTTTAAATCCATGCGAAACAGATGATTTAGATTAAAATCAATGCGAAGTAGAAGGCTTATTTTGAAATCCATGCGAATCAAATGGTTTAGCTTCAAATAATTGTGATATACATGATTTAGCTTCAATTGCATGTGAAACAAACGAGTTAGCTTGAAATCCAAGCGAAACACATGATTTAGCTTCAAATCAATGCGATGTAGAAGGCTTATCATCAAATCCTTGCGAAATAATGGTTTAGCTTCAAATACTTATGATATACATGATTTAGCTTCAACAGCATGCAAAACTAACGAGTTAGCTTGAAATCCATGCGAAACACATGATTTAGCTTCTTATCAATTGCGAAGTAGAAGGCTGATCTTCGAATCCATGCGAATCAAATGATTTAGTTTCAAATACTTGTGACATACATGATTTAGCTTCAACTGCATGTGAAACGAAAGTGTTAGCTTCAAATTCAAGAGAAACACATGATTCAGTTTCAAATAAAAGCGAAGTAGATGGCATAGCATCAAATCCATGCGAATCAAATGGTTTAGCTTCAAATACTTGTGATATACATGATTTAGCTTCAACTCCATGCGATACAAACGATTAGCTTCAAATGCATAAGAAACACATGATTTAGATTAAAATCAATGCGAAGTAGAAGGTTTATCTTCAAATCCATGCGAATCAAATGATTTAGTTTCAAATAATTGTGATATACATGATTTAGCTACAACTGCATGCGAAACAAACGAGTTAGTTTCAAATCCATGCGAAACACGTGATTTAGCTTCAAATCATTACGAGGTAGATGGATGAACTTCGAATCCATGCGAAACAAATGGTTGAGCTTGAAATACTAGTTTGATACATTATTTAGCTTCAATTACATGCGAAACGAACGAGTTAGCTTGAAATCCAAGCGAAACACATGATTTAGTTTCAAATCAATGCGAAGTAGAAGGCTTATTTTGAAATCCATGCGAATCAAATGGTTTCGCTTCAAATAATTGTGATATACATGATTTATCTTCAACTGCATTGCGAAACAAACTAGTTAGTTTCAAATCTAAGCGAAACACTTGATTTAGATTCAAATCAATGCGAAGTAGAAGGCTTATCTTCAAATCCATGCAAAACAAGTGATACAGCTTCTTATCAATTGCGAAGTAGAAGGCTGATCTTCGAATCCATGCGAATCAAATGATTTAGTTTCAAATACTTGTGACATACATGATTTAGCTTCAACTGCATGTGAAACGAAAGTGTTAGCTTGAAATTCAAGAGAAACACATGATTCAGTTTCAAATAAAAGCGAAGTAGATGGCATAGCATCAAATCCATGCGAATCAAATGGTTTAGCTTCAAATACTTGTGATATACATGATTTAGCTTCAACTCCATGCGATACAAACGATTAGCTTCAAATGCATAAGAAACACATGATTTAGATTAAAATCAATGCGAAGTAGAAGGTTTATCTTCAAATCCATGCGAATCAAATGATTTAGTTTCAAATAATTGTGATATACATGATTTAGCTACAACTGCATGCGAAACAAACGAGTTAGTTTCAAATCCATGCGAAACACGTGATTTAGCTTCAAATCATTACGAGGTAGATGGATGAACTTCGAATCCATGCGAAACAAATGGTTGAGCTTCAAATACTTGTTTGATACATTATTCAGCTTCAATTGCATGCGAAACGAACGAGTTAGCTTGAAATCCAAGCGAAACACATGATTTAGCTTCAAATCAATGCGAAGTAGAAGGCTTATTTTGAAATCCATGCGAATCAAATGGTTTCGCTTCAAATAATTGTGATATACATGATTTATCTTCAACTGCATGCGAAACAAACGAGATAGCTTTAAATCCATGCGAAACAGATGATTTAGATTAAAATCAATGCGAAGTAGAAGGCTTATTTTGAAATCCATGAAAATCAAATGGTTTAGCTTCAAATAATTGTGATATACATGATTTAGCTTCAACTGCATGCGATACAAACGAGTTAGCTTCAAATCCATGCGAAACACATGATTTAGCTTTAAATCAATACGAGGTAGATGGCTGATCTTCGAATCCATGCGAAACAAATGGTTTAGCTTCAAATACTTGTTTGATACATTATTCAGCTTCAATTGCATGCGAAACAAACGAGTTAGCTCGAAATCCAAGCGAAACACATGATTTCGCTTCAAATCAATGCGAAGTAGAAGGCTTATTTTGAAATCCATGCGAATCAAATGGATGAGCTTCAAATACTTGGGATATACATGATTCAGCTTCAACTGCATGCGTAACAAACGAGTTAGCTTCAAATCTACGCGAAACACATGATTTAGCTTCAAATTCATTCCAAACACATTGTTTAGCCTGATATTCGTGCGAAGCAAATGGTCCAGCTTCAAATACTTGTGACATACATGATTTAGCTTCAACTGCATGTGAAACGAAAGTGTTAGCTTCAAATTCAAGAGAAACACATGATTCAGTTTCAAATAAAAGCGAAGTAGATGGCATAGCATCAAATCCATGCGAATCAAATGGTGTAGCTGCAAATACTTGTGATATACATGATTTAGCTTCAACTCCATGCGATACAAACGATTAGCTTCAAATGCATGCGAAACACATGATTTAGATTAAAATCAATGCGAAGTAGAAGGCTTATCTTCAAATCCATGCGAATCAAATGGTTGAGCTTCAAATACTTATGATATACATGATTCAGCTTCAACTGCATGCGTAACAAATGAGTTAGCTTCAAATCTATGCGAAACACATGATTTAGCTTCAAATTCATTCCAAACACATGGTTTATCCTGATATTCGTGCGAAACAAATGGTTCAGCTTCAAATACTTGTGACATACATGATTTAGCTTCAACTGCATGTAAAACGAACGTGTTAGCTTCAAATTCAAGAGAAACACATGATTCAGTTTCAAATAAAAGCGAAGTAGATGGCATAGCATCAAATCCATGCGAATCAAACGGTTTAGCTTCAAATACTTGTGATATACATGATTTAGCTTCAACTGCATGCGATACAAACGGTTAGCTTCAAATCCATGCGAAACATATGATTTAACTTCAAATCAATGCGAAGTAGAAGGCAGATCTTCGAACCCACGCGAAACAAATGGATTAGCTTCAAATACTTGTGATATACATGATTTATCTTCAACTGCATGCGAAACAAACGAGATAGCTTTAAATCCATCCGAAACAGATGATTTAGATTAAAATCAATGCGAAGTAGAAGGCTTATTTTGAAATCCATGCGAATCAAATGGTTTAGCTTCAAATAATTGTGATATACATGATTTAGCTTCAATTGCATGCGAAATAAACGAGTTAGCTTCAAATCCATGCGAAACACATGATTTAGCTTCAAATCAATGCGAAGTAGAAGGCTTATCTTCAAATCCATGCGAATCAAATGGTTTAGCTTGAAATACCTGTGATATACATGATTTATCTTCAACTGCATGCGAAACTAACGAGTTAGCTTCAAATCCATGCGAAACACATGATTTAGCTTCAAATCAATGCGAAGTGGAAGGCTTATCTTCAAATCCATGCGAATCAAATGGTTTAGCTTGAAATACCTGTGATATACATGATTTATCTTCAACTGCATGCGAAACAAACGAGATAGCTTTAAATCCATGCGAAACAGATGATTTAGATTAAAATCAATGCGAAGTAGAAGGCTTATTTTGAAATCCATGCGAATCAAATGGTTTAGCTTCAAATAATTGTGATATACATGATTTAGCTTCAACTGCATGCGATACAAACTAGTTAGCTTCAAATCCATGCGAAACACATGATTTAGCTTCAAATAAATGCGAAGTAGATGGCTGATCTTCGAATCCATGCGAAACAAATGAGTTAGGCTCAAATACTTGTTATACATGATTCAGCTTCAAATCAATGCGAAGTAGAAGGGTTATCTTCGAATCCATGCGAAAAAAATGGTTTAGCTGCAAGTGCCTGTGATATACATGATTTAGCTTCAACAGCATGCGAAACAAACGACTTAGCTTCAAATTCATGCGAAACACATGATTTAGCTTCAAATAAATGCGAAGTAGATGGCTGATCTTCGAATCCATGCGAAACAAATGGTTTAGGCTCAAATACTTGTGTTATACATGATTTGGCTTCAACAGTATGCGAAACAAACGAGTTAGCTTCAAATACAAGCGAAACACATGATTCAGTTTTAAATCAATGCGAAGTAGAAGGCTTATCTCCGAATCCATGCGAAACAAATGGTTTAGCTTCAAATACTTGTGATATACATCACTTAGCTTCAACTGCATGCGAAACAAACGAGTTAGCTTCAAACCCATGCGATACACATGATTTATCTTCAAATCAAAGCGAAGTAGAAGGGTTATCTACGAATCCATGCGAAACAAATGGTTTAGCTTCAAATACTTCTGATATACTTGATTTAGTTTCAACAGCATGCGAAACAATCGAGTTAGCTTTAAATCCATGCGAAACACACGATTTATCTCCAAATCAATGCGAAGTAGAAGGCTTAGCTTCAAATCCAAGGGAATCAAATGGTTTAGCTTCAAATACTTGTGATATACATGATTCAGCTTCAACTGCATGCGGAACAAACGAGTTAGATTCCAATCCATGCATAACACATGATTTAGCTTCAAATCAATGCGAAATACAAGGGTTATCTACGAATCCATGCGAAACAAATGGTTTAGCTTCAAACCCCTGTGATATACATGATTTAGCTTCAACTGCATGCGAAACAAACGAGTTAGCTTCAAATCCAAGCCAAACACATGATTTAGCTACAAATTCATGCGAAGTAGAAGGCTTAGCTTCAAATGCATGCGAAACGAATGGTCTAGCTTAAAAAAACTTGTTTTATACATGCTTTAGCGTCAACTGCATGCGAAAACAACGATCTAGCTTCAAATCCATGCGAAACACATGATTTAGCTGCAAATCAATGCGAAGTAGCAGGCTTAGTTTCAAATCCGTGCGAACCAAATTGTTTAGCTTCAAGTATTTGTGACATAGATGATTTATCTTCAACTGCATGCGGAACAAACGAGATGGCTTTAAATCCATCCGAAACAGATGATTTAGATTAAAATCAATGCGAAGTAGAAGGCTTATTTTGAAATCCATGCGAATCAAATGGTTTAGCTTCAAATAATTGTGATATACATGATTTAGCTTCAATTGCATGCGAAACAAACGAGTTAGCTTGAAATCCAAGCGAAACACATGATTTAGCTTCAAATCAATGCGAAGTAGAAGGCTTACCTTCAAATCCATGCGAATCAAATGGTTTAGCTTGAAATACCTGTGATATACATGATTTAACTTCAACTGCATGCGAAACAAACGAGATAGCTTTAAATGCATGCGAAACAGATGATTTAGATTAAAATCAATGCGAAGTAGAAGGCTTATTTTGAAATCCATGAAAATCAAATGGTTTAGCTTCAAATAATTGTGATATACATGATTTAGCTTCAACTGCTTACGATACAAACGAGTTAGCTTCAAATCCATGCGAAACACATGATTTAGCTTTAAATCAATACGAGGTAGATGGCTGATATTCGAATCCATGCGAAACAAATGGTTTAGCTTCAAATACTTGTTTGATACATTACTCAGCTTCAATTGCATGCGAAACAAACGAGTTAGCTTGAAATCCAAGCGAAACACATGATTTCGCTTCAAATCAATGCGAAGTAGAAGGCTTATTTTGAAATCCATGCGAATCAAATGGTTAAGCTTCAAATACTTGGGATATACATGATTCAGCTTCAACTGCATGCGTAACAAACGAGTTAGCTTAAAATCTATGCGAAACACATGATTTAGCTTCAAATTCATTCCAAACACATGGTTTAGCCTGATATTCGTGCGAAACAGATGGTTCAGCTTCAAATACTTGTGACAAACATGATTTAGCTTCAACTGCATGTCAAACGAAAGTGTTAGCTTCAAATTCAAGAGAAACACATGATTCAGTTTCAAATAAAAGCGAAGTAGTTGGCATAGCATCAAATCCATGCGAATCAAATGGTGTAGCTGCAAATACTTGTGATATACATGATTTAGCTTCAACTCCATGCGATACAAACGATTAGCTTCAAATGCATGCGAAACACATGATTTAGATTAAAATCAATGCGAAGTAGAAGGCTTATCTTCAAATCCATGCGAATCAAATGGTTGAGCTTCAAATACTTGGGATATACATGATTCAGCTTCAACTGCATGCGTAACAAATGAGTTAGCTTCAAATCTATGCGAAACACATGATTTAGCTTCAAATTCATTCCAAACACATGGTTTAGCCTGATATTCGTGCGAAACAAATGGTTCAGCTTCAAATACTTGTGACAAACATGATTTAGCTTCAACTGCATGTGAAACGAACGTGTTAGCTTCAAATTCAAGAGAAACACATGATTCAGTTTCAAATAAAAGCGAAGTAGATGGCATAGCATCAAATCCATGCGAATAAAATGGTTTAGCTTCAAATACTTGTGATATACATGACTTAGCTTCAATTGCATGCGAAACAAACGAGTTAGCTTGAAATCCAAGCGAAACACATGATTTAGCTTCAAATCAATGCGAAGTAGAAGGTTTATCTTCAAATCCATGCGAAACAAGTGGTTCAGCTTCAAATACTTGTGATGTGCATGATTTAGCTTCAAATGCAAGCGAAACTAACGAGTTAGCTTCAAATCCATGCGAAACACATGATTTTGCTTCTTATCAATGCGAAGTAGAAGGCTGATCTTCGTATCCTTGCGAAACAAATGGTTTAGCTTCAAATACTTGTGATATACAAGATTTAGCTTCAACAGCATGCAAAAATAACGAGTTAGCTTCAAATCCAAGCGAAACACATGATTTAGCTTCAAATCAATGCGAAGTAGAAGGTTTATCTTCAAATCCATGCGTATCAAATGGTTTAGCTTGAAATACCTGTGATATACATGATTTATCTTCAACTGCATGCGAAACAAACGAGATAGCTTTAAATCCATCCGAAGCAGATGATTTAGATTAAAATCAATGCGAAGTAGAAGGCTTATTTTGAAATCCATGCGAATCAAATGGTTTAGCTTGAAATACCTGTGATATACATGATTTATCTTCAACTGCATGCGAAACAAACGAGTTAGCTTGAAATCCAAGCGAAACACATGATTTAGCCTCAAATCAATGCGAAGAAGAAGGCTTATCTTCAAACCCATGCGAAACAAGTGGCTCAGCTTCAAATACTTGTGATGTGCATGATTTAGCTTCAAATGCAAGCGAAACGAACGAGTTAGATTCAAATCCATGCGAAACACATGATTTTGCTTCTTATCAATGCGAAGTAGAAGGCTGATCTTCGTATCCTTGCGAAACAAATGGTTTAGCTTCAAATACTTGTGATATACATGATTTAGCTTCAACAGCATGCAAAACTAACGAGTTAGCTTCAAATCCAAGCGAAACACATGATTTAGCTTCAAATCAATGCGAAGTAGAAGGCTTGTCTTCAAATCCATGCGTATCAAATGGTTTAGCTTGAAATACCTGTGATATACATGATTTATCTTCAACTGCATGCGAAACAAACGAGATAGCTTTAAATCCATCCGAAGCAGATGATTTAGATTAAAATCAATGCGAAGTAGAAGGCTTATTTTGAAATCCATGCGAATCAAATGGTTTAGCTTGAAATACCTGTGATATACATGATTTATCTTCAACTGCATGCGAAACAAACGAGTTAGCTTGAAATCCAAGCGAAACACATGATTTAGCCTCAAATCAATGCGAAGAAGAAGGCTTATCTTCAAACCCATGCGAAACAAGTGGCTCAGCTTCAAATACTTGTGATGTGCATGATTTAGCTTCAAATGCAAGCGAAACGAACGAGTTAGATTCAAATCCATGCGAAACACATGATTTTGCTTCTTATCAATGCGAAGTAGAAGGCTGATCTTCGTATCCTTGCGAAACAAATGGTTTAGCTTCAAATACTTGTGATATACATGATTTAGCTTCAACAGCATGCAAAACTAACGAGTTGGCTTCAAATCCATGCGAAACACATGAGTTAGCTTCTTATCAATGCGAAGTAGAAGGCAGATCTTCGAATCCTTGCGAAACAAATGGTTTAGCTTCAAATACTTGTGATATACATGAATAAGCTTCAACAGCATGCAAAATTAGCGAGTTAGCTTCAAATCTATGCGAAACATATGATTTAGCTTGACATCAATGCGATTTAGAAGGCTTATATTCGAATCCATGCGAAACAAATGGTTTAGCTTCAAATACCTGTGATATACATGATTTATCTTCAACTGCATGCGAAACAAACGAGATAGCTTTCAATCCATGCGAAACAGATGATTTAGATTAAAATCAATGCGAAGTAGAAGGCTTATTTTGAAATCCATGCGAATCAAACGGTTTAGCTTCAAATAATTGTGATATACATGATTTAGCTTCAACTGCATTACGAAACAAACTAGTTAGTTTCAAATCCAAGCGAAACATATGATTTAGCTTTAAATCAATACGAGGTAGATGGCTGATCTTCGAATCCATGCGAAACAAATGGTTTAGATTCAAATACTTGTTTGATACATTATTTAGCTTCAATTGCATGCGAAACAAACGAGTTAGCTTTAAATCCAAGCGAAACACATGATTTCGCTTCAAATCAATGCGAAGTAGAAGGCTTATTTTGAAATCCATGCGAATCAAATCGTTGAGCTTCAAATACTTGGGATATACATGATTCAGCTTCAACTGCATGCGTAACAAACGAGTTAGCTTCAAATCTATGCGAAACACATGATTTAGCTTCAAATTCATTCCAAACACATTGTTTAGCCTGATATTCGTGCGAAACAAATGGTTCAGCTTCAAATACTTGTAACATACATGATTTAGCTTCAACTGCATGTGAAACGAAAGTGTTAGCTTCAAATTCAAGAGAAACACATGATTCAGTTTCAAATAAAAGCGAAGTAGATGGCATAGCATCAAATCCATGCGAATCAAATGGTGTAGCTTCAAATACTTGTGATATCCATGATTTAGCTTTAACTCCATGCGATACAAACGATTAGCTTCAAATGCATGCGAAACACATGATTTAGATTAAAATCAATGCGAAGTAGAAGGCTTATCTTCAAATCCATGCGAATCAAATGATTGAGCTTCAAATACTTGGGATATACATGATTCAGCTTCAACTGCATGCGTAACAAATGAGTTAGCTTCAAATCTATGCGAAACACATGATTTAGCTTTAAATCAATACGAGGTAGATGGCTGATATTCGAATCCATGCGAAACAAATGGTTTAGCTTCAAATACTTGTTTGATACATTACTCAGCTTCAATTGCATGCGAAACAAACGAGTTAGCTTGAAATCCAAGCGAAACACATGATTTCGCTTCAAATCAATGCGAAGTAGAAGGCTTATTTTGAAATCCATGCGAATCAAATGGTTAAGCTTCAAATACATGGGATATACATGATTCAGCTTCAACTGCATGCGTAACAAACGAGTTAGCTTAAAATCTATGCGAAACACATGATTTAGCTTCAAATTCATTCCAAACACATGGTTTAGCCTGATATTCGTGCGAAACAAATGGTTCAGCTTCAAATACTCGTGACAAACATGATTTAGCTTCAACTGCATGTCAAACGAAAGTGTTAGCTTCAAATTCAAGAGAAACACATGATTCAGTTTCAAATAAAAGCGAAGTAGATGGCATAGCATCAAATCCATGCGAATCAAATGGTGTAGCTTCAAATACTTGTGATATCCATGATTTAGCTTTAACTCCATGCGATACAAACGATTAGCTTCAAATGCATGCGAAACACATGATTTAGATTAAAATCAATGCGAAGTAGAAGGCTTATCTTCAAATCCATGCGAATCAAATGGTTTAGCTTGAAATACCTGTGATATACATGATTTATCTTCAACTGCATGCGAAACAAACGAGTTAGCTTGAAATCCAAGCGAAACACATGATTTAGCCTCAAATCAATGCGAAGAAGAAGGCTTATCTTCAAACCCATGCGAAACAAGTGGCTCAGCTTCAAATACTTGTGATGTGCATGATTTAGCTTCAAATGCAAGCGAAACGAACGAGTTAGATTCAAATCCATGCGAAACACATGATTTTGCTTCTTATCAATGCGAAGTAGAAGGCTGATCTTCGTATCCTTGCGAAACAAATGGTTTAGCTTCAAATACTTGTGATATACATGATTTAGCTTCAACAGCATGCAAAACTAACGAGTTAGCTTCAAATCCAAGCGAAACACATGATTTAGCTTCAAATCAATGCGAAGTAGAAGGCTTATCTTCAAATCCATGCGTATCAAATGGTTTAGCTTGAAATACCTGTGATATACATGATTTATCTTCAACTGCATGCGAAACAAACGAGATAGCTTTAAATCCATCCGAAGCAGATGATTTAGATTAAAATCAATGCGAAGTAGAAGGCTTATTTTGAAATCCATGCGAATCAAATGGTTTAGCTTCAAATAATTGTGATATACATGATTTAGATTCAACTGCATGCGATACAAACTAGTTAGCTTCAAATCCATGCGAAACACATGATTTAGCTTCAAATAAATGCGAAGTAGATGGCTGATCTTCGAATCCATGCGAAACAAATGAGTTAGGCTCAAATACTTGTGTTATACATGATTCAGCTTCAAATCAATGCGAAGTAGAAGGGTTATCTTCGAATCCATGCGAAAAAAATGGTTTAGCTGCAAGTGCCTGTGATATACATGATTTAGCTTCAACAGCATGCGAAACAAACGACTTAGCTTCAAATTCATGCGAAACACATGATTTAGCTTCAAATAAATGCGAAGTAGATGGCTGATCTTCGAATCCATGCGAAACAAATGGTTTAGGCTCAAATACTTGTGTTATACATGATTTGGCTTCAACAGTATGCGAAACAAACGAGTTAGCTTCAAATACAAGCGAAACACATGATTCAGTTTTAAATCAATGCGAAGTAGAAGGCTTATCTCCGAATCCATGCGAAACAAATGGTTTAGCTTCAAATACTTGTGATATACATCACTTAGCTTCAACTGCATGCGAAACAAACGAGTTAGCTTCAAACCCATGCGATACACATGATTTATCTTCAAATCAAAGCGAAGTAGAAGGGTTATCTACGAATCCATGCGAAACAAATGGTTTAGCTTCAAATACTTCTGATATACTTGATTTAGTTTCAACAGCATGCGAAACAATCGAGTTAGCTTTAAATCCATGCGAAACACACGATTTATCTCCAAATCAATGCGAAGTAGAAGGCTTAGCTTCAAATCCAAGGGAATCAAATGGTTTAGCTTCAAATACTTGTGATATACATGATTCAGCTTCAACTGCATGCGGAACAAACGAGTTAGATTCCAATCCATGCATAACACATGATTTAGCTTCAAATCAATGCGAAATACAAGGGTTATCTACGAATCCATGCGAAACAAATGGTTTAGCTTCAAACCCCTGTGATATACATGATTTAGCTTCAACTGCATGCGAAACAAACGAGTTAGCTTCAAATCCAAGCCAAACACATGATTTAGCTACAAATTCATGCGAAGTAGAAGGCTTAGCTTCAAATGCATGCGAAACGAATGGTCTAGCTTAAAAAAACTTGTTTTATACATGCTTTAGCGTCAACTGCATGCGAAAACAACGATCTAGCTTCAAATCCATGCGAAACACATGATTTAGCTGCAAATCAATGCGAAGTAGCAGGCTTAGTTTCAAATCCGTGCGAACCAAATTGTTTAGCTTCAAGTATTTGTGACATAGATGATTTAGATTCAAATGCAGGTGAAACAAACGAGTTAACTTCAAATCCAAGCGGAATACATGATTTAGCTTCAAATCAGTGCGAAGTAGAAGGCTTAGCTTCAAATGCATGCGAAACGAATGGTCTAGCTTCAAATACTTGTTTTATACATGATTTAGCGTCAACTGCATGCGAAAACAAGGATATAGCTACAAATCCATGCGAAACACATGATTTAGCTTCAAATCCATGCGAAACACATGATTTAGCTTCAAATCCATGCGAAACAAATGATTTAGCTTCACATCAATGCGAAGTAGCAGGCTTAGTTTCAAATCCATGCGAACCAAATTGTTTAGCTTCAAATATTTGTGACATAGATGATTTAGATTCAAATGCAAGCGAAACGAACGTGTTGCTTCAAATCCATGCGCAACACATGATTTAGCTTCATATTCATTCGAAACACATGGTTTAGCTTAATATTCATGCGAAATAAATGTTTCAGCTTCAAATACTTGGGTTATCTTCGAAGGGTTATCTTCGAATCCACGCGAAAAAAATGGTTTAGCTGCAAGTGCCTGTGATATACATTATTTAGCTTCAATTACATGCGAAACAAACGAGTTAGCTTGAAATCCAAGCGAAACACATGATTTAGCTTCAAATCAATGCGAAGTAGAAGGCTTATCTTCAAATCCTTGCGAAATAATGGTTTAGCTTCAAATACTTATGATATACATGATTTAGCTTCAACAGCATGCAAAACTAACGAGTTAGCTTCAAATCCATGCGAAACACGTGATTTAGCTTCAAATCAATGCGAAGTAGAAGGTTTATCTTCAACTGCATGCGAAACAAACGAGTTAGCTTCAAATCCATGCGAAACACATGAGTTAGCTTCTTATCAATGCGAAGTAGAAGGCGGCTCTTCGAATCCTTGCGAAACAAATGGTTTAGCTTCAAATACTTGTGATATACATGAATAAGCATCAACAGCATGCAAAACTAGCGAGTTAGCTTCAAATCTATGCGAAACATATGATTTAGCTTGAAATCAATGCGATTTAGAAGGCTTATCTTCGAATCCATGCGAAACAAATGGTTTAGCTTCAAATACCTGTGCTATACATGATTTATCTTCAACTGCATGCAAAACGAACGAGTTAGCTTCAAATCCATGCGAAACACATTATTTAGATTAAAATCATTGCGAAGTAGAAGGCTTATCTTCAAATCCATGCGAATCAAATGGTTGAGCTTCAAATACTTGTGATATACACGATTTAGCTTCAACTGCATGCGATACAAACGATTAGCTTCAAATCCATGCGAAACATATGATTTAACTTCAAATCATTGCGAAGTAGAAGGCTGATCTTCGAATCCACGCGAAACAAATGGATTAGCTTCAAATTCTTGTGATATACATGATTTATCTTCAACTGCATGCGGAACAAACGAGATAGCTTTAAATCCATCCGAAACAGATGATTTAGATTAAAATCAATGCGAAGTAGAAGGCTTATTTTGAAATCCATGCGAATCAAATGGTTTAGCTTCAAATAATTGTGATATACATGATTTAGCTTCAATTGCATGCGAAACAAACGAGTTAGCTTGAAATCCAAGCGAAACACATGATTTAGCTTCAAATCAATGCGAAGTAGAAGGCTTATCTTCAAATCCATGCGAAACAAGTGGTTCAGCTTCAAATACTTGTGATGTGCATGATTTAGCTTCAAATGCAAGCGAAACGAACGAGTTAGCTTCAAATCCATGCGAAACACGTGATTTAGCTTCAAATCAATGCGAAGTAGAAGGTTTATATTCAACTGCATGCGAAATGAACGAGTTAGCTTCAAATCCATGCGAAACACATGAGTTAGCTTCTTATCAATGCGAAGTAGAAGGCTGATCTTCGAATCCTTGCGAAACAAATGGTTTAGCTTCAAATACTTGTGATATACATGAATAAGCTTCAACAGCATGCAAAACTAGCGAGTTATCTTCAAATCTATGCGAAACATATGATTTAGCTTGAAATCAATGCGATTTAGAAGGCTTATCTTCGAATCCATGCGAAACAAATGGTTTAGCTTCAAATACCTGTGATATACATGATTTATCTTCAACTGCATGCAAAACGAACGAGTTAGCTTCAAATCCATGCGAAACACATGATTTAGATTAAAATCAATGCGAAGTAGGAGGCTTATCTTCAAATCCATGCGAATCAAATGGTTCAGCTTCAAATACTTGTGATATACACGATTTAGCTTCAACTGCATGCGATACAAACGATTAGCTTCAAATCCATGCGAAACACATGATTTAGATTAAAATCAATGCGAAGTAGGAGGCTTATCTTCAAATCCATGCGAATCAAATGGTTGAGCTTCAAATTCTTGTGATATACATGATTTATCTTCAACTGCATGCGGAACAAACGAGATAGCTTTAAATCCATCCGAAACAGATGATTTAGATTAAAATCAATGCGAAGTAGAAGGCTTATTTTGATATCCATGCGAATCAAATGGTTTAGCTTCAAATAATTGTGATATACATGATTTAGCTTCAATTGCATGCGAAACAAACGAGTTAGCTTGAAATCCAAGCGAAACACATGATTTAGCTTCAAATCAATGCGAAGTAGAAGGCTTACCTTCAAATCCATGCGAATCAAATGGTTTAGCTTGAAATACCTGTGATATACATGATTTAACTTCAACTGCATGCGAAACAAACGAGATAGCTTTAAATCCATGCGAAACAGATGATTTAGATTAAAATCAATGCGAAGTAGAAGGCTTATTTTGAAATCCATGAAAATCAAATGGTTTAGCTTCAAATAATTGTGATATACATGATTTAGCTTCAACTGCTTACGATACAAACGAGTTAGCTTCAAATCCATGCGAAACACATGATTTAGCTTTAAATCAATACGAGGTAGATGGCTGATATTCGAATCCATGCGAAACAAATGGTTTAGCTTCAAATACTTGTTTGATACATTACTCAGCTTCAATTGCATGCGAAACAAACGAGTTAGCTTGAAATCCAAGCGAAACACATGATTTCGCTTCAAATCAATGCGAAGTAGAAGGCTTATTTTGAAATCCATGCGAATCAAATGGTTAAGCTTCAAATACTTGGGATATACATGATTCAGCTTCAACTGCATGCGTAACAAACGAGTTAGCTTAAAATCTATGCGAAACACATGATTTAGCTTCAAATTCATTCCAAACACATGGTTTAGCCTGATATTCGTGCGAAACAGATGGTTCAGCTTCAAATACTTGTGACAAACATGATTTAGCTTCAACTGCATGTCAAACGAAAGTGTTAGCTTCAAATTCAAGAGAAACACATGATTCAGTTTCAAATAAAAGCGAAGTAGTTGGCATAGCATCAAATCCATGCGAATCAAATGGTGTAGCTGCAAATACTTGTGATATACATGATTTAGCTTCAGCTCCATGCGATACAAACGATTAGCTTCAAATGCATGCGAAACACATGATTTAGATTAAAATCAATGCGAAGTAGAAGGCTTATCTTCAAATCCATGCGAATCAAATGGTTGAGCTTCAAATACTTGGGATATACATGATTCAGCTTCAACTGCATGCGTAACAAATGAGTTAGCTTCAAATCTATGCGAAACACATGATTTAGCTTCAAATTCATTCCAAACACATGGTTTAGCCTGATATTCGTGCGAAACAAATGGTTCAGCTTCAAATACTTGTGACAAACATGATTTAGCTTCAACTGCATGTGAAACGAACGTGTTAGCTTCAAATTCAAGAGAAACACATGATTCAGTTTCAAATAAAAGCGAAGTAGATGGCATAGCATCAAATCCATGCGAATCAAATGGTTTAGCTTCAAATACTTGTGATATACATGACTTAGCTTCAATTGCATGCGAAACAAACGAGTTAGCTTGAAATCCAAGCGAAACACATGATTTAGCTTCAAATCAATGCGAAGTAGAAGGTTTATCTTCAAATCCATGCGAAACAAGTGGTTCAGCTTCAAATACTTGTGATGTGCATGATTTAGCTTCAAATGCAAGCGAAACTAACGAGTTAGCTTCAAATCCATGCGAAACACATGATTTTGCTTCTTATCAATGCGAAGTAGAAGGCTGATCTTCGTATCCTTGCGAAACAAATGGTTTAGCTTCAAATACTTGTGATATACAAGATTTAGCTTCAACAGCATGCAAAACTAACGAGTTAGCTCCAAATCCAAGCGAAACACATGATTTAGCTTCAAATCAATGCGAAGTAGAAGGCTTATCTTCAAATCCATGCGTATCAAATGGTTTAGCTTGAAATACCTGTGATATACATGATTTATCTTCAACTGCATGCGAAACAAACGAGATAGCTTTAAATCCATCCGAAGCAGATGATTTAGATTAAAATCAATGCGAAGTAGAAGGCTTATTTTGAAATCCATGCGAATCAAATGGTTTAGCTTGAAATACCTGTGATATACATGATTTATCTTCAACTGCATGCGAAACAAACGAGTTAGCTTGAAATCCAAGCGAAACACATGATTTAGCCTCAAATCAATGCGAAGAAGAAGGCTTATCTTCAAACCCATGCGAAACAAGTGGCTCAGCTTCAAATACTTGTGATGTGCATGATTTAGCTTCAAATGCAAGCGAAACGAACGAGTTAGATTCAAATCCATGCGAAACACATGATTTTGCTTCTTATCAATGCGAAGTAGAAGGCTGATCTTCGTATCCTTGCGAAACAAATGGTTTAGCTTCAAATACTTGTGATATACATGATTTAGCTTCAACAGCATGCAAAACTAACGAGTTAGCTTCAAATCCATGCGAAACACATGATTTAGCTTCAAATCAATGCGAAGTAGAAGGCTTATCTTCAAATCCATGCGTATCAAATGGTTTAGCTTGAAATACCTGTGATATACATGATTTATCTTCAACTGCATGCGAAACAAACGAGATAGCTTTAAATCCATCCGAAGCAGATGATTTAGATTAAAATCAATGCGAAGTAGAAGGCTTATTTTGAAATCCATGCGAATCAAATGGTTTAGCTTGAAATACCTGTGATATACATGATTTATCTTCAACTGCATGCGAAACAAACGAGTTAGCTTGAAATCCAAGCGAAACACATGATTTAGCCTCAAATCAATGCGAAGAAGAAGGCTTATCTTCAAACCCATGCGAAACAAGTGGCTCAGCTTCAAATACTTGTGATGTGCATGATTTAGCTTCAAATGCAAGCGAAACGAACGAGTTAGATTCAAATCCATGCGAAACACATGATTTTGCTTCTTATCAATGCGAAGTAGAAGGCTGATCTTCGTATCCTTGCGAAACAAATGGTTTAGCTTCAAATACTTGTGATATACATGATTTAGCTTCAACAGCATGCAAAACTAACGAGTTGGCTTCAAATCCATGCGAAACACATGAGTTAGCTTCTTATCAATGCGAAGTAGAAGGCAGATCTTCGAATCCTTGCGAAACAAATGGTTTAGCTTCAAATACTTGTGATATACATGAATAAGCTTCAACAGCATGCAAAATTAGCGAGTTAGCTTCAAATCTATGCGAAACATATGATTTAGCTTGACATCAATGCGATTTAGAAGGCTTATATTCGAATCCATGCGAAACAAATGGTTTAGCTTGAAATACCTGTGATATACATGATTTATCTTCAACTGCATGCGAAACAAACGAGATAGCTTTAAATCCATACGAAACAGATGATTTAGATTAAAATCAATGCGAAGTAGAATTCTTATTTTGAAATCCATGCAAATCAAATGGTTTTGCTTCAAATAATTGTGATATACATGATTTAGCTTCAACTGCTTACGATACAAACGAGTTAGCTTCAAATCCATTGGAAACACATGATTTAGCTTTAAATCAATACGAGGTAGATGGCTGATATTCGAATCCATGCGAAACAAATGGTTTAGCTTCAAATACTTGTTTGATACATTACTCAGCTTCAATTGCATGCGAAACAAACGAGTTAGCTTGAAATCCAAGCGAAACACATGATTTCGCTTCAAATCAATGCGAAGTAGAAGGCTTATTTTGAAATCCATGCGAATCAAATGGTTAAGCTTCAAATACTTGGGATATACATGATTCAGCTTCAACTGCATGCGTAACAAACGAGTTAGCTTAAAATCTATGCGAAACACATGATTTAGCTTCAAATTCATTCCAAACACATGGTTTAGCCTGATATTCGTGCGAAACAAATGGTTCAGCTTCAAATACTTGTGACAAACATGATTTAGCTTCAACTGCATGTCAAACGAAAGTGTTAGCTTCAAATTCAAGAGAAACACATGATTCAGTTTCAAATAAAAGCGAAGTAGTTGGCATAGCATCAAATCCATGCGAATCAAATGGTGTAGCTGCAAATACTTGTGATATACATGATTTAGCTTCAACTCCATGCGATACAAACGATTAGCTTCAAATGCATGCGAAACACATGATTTAGATTAAAATCAATGCGAAGTAGAAGGCTTATCTTCAAATCCATGCGAATCAAATGGTTGAGCTTCAAATACTTGGGATATACATGATTCAGCTTCAACTGCATGCGTAACAAATGAGTTAGCTTCAAATCCATGCGAAACACATGATTTTGCTTCTTATCAATGCGAAGTAGAAGGCTGATCTTCGTATCCTTGCGAAACAAATGGTTTAGCTTCAAATACTTGTGATATACAAGATTTAGCTTCAACAGCATGCAAAACTAACGAGTTAGCTTCAAATCCAAGCGAAACACATGATTTAGCTTCAAATCAATGCGAAGTAGAAGGCTTATCTTCAAAACCATGCGTATCAAATGGTTTAGCTTGAAATACCTGTGATATACATGATTTATCTTCAACTGCATGCGAAACAAACGAGATAGCTTTAAATCCATCCGAAGCAGATGATTTAGATTAAAATCAATGCGAAGTAGAAGGCTTATTTTGAAATCCATGCGAATCAAATGGTTTAGCTTGAAATACCTGTGATATACATGATTTATCTTCAACTGCATGCGAAACAAACGAGTTAGCTTGAAATCCAAGCGAAACACATGATTTAGCCTCAAATCAATGCGAAGAAGAAGGCTTATCTTCAAACCCATGCGAAACAAGTGGCTCAGCTTCAAATACTTGTGATGTGCATGATTTAGCTTCAAATGCAAGCGAAACGAACGAGTTAGATTCAAATCCATGCGAAACACATGATTTTGCTTCTTATCAATGCGAAGTAGAAGGCTGATCTTCGTATCCTTGCGAAACAAATGGTTTAGCTTCAAATACTTGTGATATACATGATTTAGCTTCAACAGCATGCAAAACTAACGAGTTAGCTTCAAATCCAAGCGAAACACATGATTTAGCTTCAAATCAATGCGAAGTAGAAGGCTTATCTTCAAATCCATGCGTATCAAATGGTTTAGCTTGAAATACCTGTGATATACATGATTTATCTTCAACTGCATGCGAAACAAACGAGATAGCTTTAAATCCATCCGAAGCAGATGATTTAGATTAAAATCAATGCGAAGTAGAAGGCTTATTTTGAAATCCATGCGAATCAAATGGTTTAGCTTGAAATACCTGTGATATACATGATTTATCTTCAACTGCATGCGAAACAAACGAGTTAGCTTGAAATCCAAGCGAAACACATGATTTAGCCTCAAATCAATGCGAAGAAGAAGGCTTATCTTCAAACCCATGCGAAACAAGTGGCTCAGCTTCAAATACTTGTGATGTGCATGATTTAGCTTCAAATGCAAGCGAAACGAACGAGTTAGATTCAAATCCATGCGAAACACATGATTTTGCTTCTTATCAATGCGAAGTAGAAGGCTGATCTTCGTATCCTTGCGAAACAAATGGTTTAGCTTCAAATACTTGTGATATACATGATTTAGCTTCAACAGCATGCAAAACTAACGAGTTGGCTTCAAATCCATGCGAAACACATGAGTTAGCTTCTTATCAATGCGAAGTAGAAGGCAGATCTTCGAATCCTTGCGAAACAAATGGTTTAGCTTCAAATACTTGTGATATACATGAATAAGCTTCAACAGCATGCAAAATTAGCGAGTTAGCTTCAAATCTATGCGAAACATATGATTTAGCTTGACATCAATGCGATTTAGAAGGCTTATATTCGAATCCATGCGAAACAAATGGTTTAGCTTCAAATACCTGTGATATACATGATTTATCTTCAACTGCATGCGAAACAAACGAGATAGCTTTAAATCCATGCGAAACAGATGATTTAGATTAAAAACAATGCGAAGTAGAAGGCTTATTTTGAAATCCATGCGAATCAAATGGTTTAGCTTCAAATAATTGTGATATACATGATTTAGCTTCAACTGCATTACGAAACAAACTAGTTAGTTTCAAATCCAAGCGAAACATATGATTTAGCTTTAAATCAATACGAGGTAGATGGCTGATCTTCGAATCCATGCGAAACAAATGGTTTAGATTCAAATACTTGTTTGATACATTATTTAGCTTCAATTGCATGCGAAACAAACGAGTTAGCTTTAAATCCAAGCGAAACACATGATTTCGCTTCAAATCAATGCGAAGTAGAAGGCTTATTTTGAAATCCATGCGAATCAAATCGTTGAGCTTCAAATACTTGGGATATACATGATTCAGCTTCAACTGCATGCGTAACAAACGAGTTAGCTTCAAATCTATGCGAAACACATGATTTAGCTTCAAATTCATTCCAAACACATTGTTTAGCCTGATATTCGTGCGAAACAAATGGTTCAGCTTCAAATACTTGTAACATACATGATTTAGCTTCAACTGCATGTGAAACGAAAGTGTTAGCTTCAAATTCAAGAGAAACACATGATTCAGTTTCAAATAAAAGCGAAGTAGATGGCATAGCATCAAATCCATGCGAATCAAATGGTGTAGCTTCAAATACTTGTGATATCCATGATTTAGCTTTAACTCCATGCGATACAAACGATTAGCTTCAAATGCATGCGAAACACATGATTTAGATTAAAATCAATGCGAAGTAGAAGGCTTATCTTCAAATCCATGCGAATCAAATGATTGAGCTTCAAATACTTGGGATATACATGATTCAGCTTCAACTGCATGCGTAACAAATGAGTTAGCTTCAAATCTATGCGAAACACATGATTTAGCTTCAAATTCATTCCAAACACATGGTTTAGCCTGATATTCGTGCGAAACAAATGGTTCAGCTGCAAATACTTGTGACAAACATGATTTAGCTTCAACTGCATGTGAAACGAACGTGTTAGCTTCAAATTCAAGAGAAACACATGATTCAGTTTCAAATAAAAGCGAAGTAGATGGCATAGCATCAAATCCATGCGAATCAAATGGTTTAGCTTCAAATACTTGTGATATACATGACTTAGCTTCAATTGCATGCGAAACAAACGAGTTAGCTTGAAATCCAAGCGAAACACATGATTTAGCTTCAAATCAATGCGAAGTAGAAGGTTTATCTTCAAATCCATGCGAAACAAGTGGTTCAGCTTCAAATACTTGTGATGTGCATGATTTAGCTTCAAATGCAAGCGAAACTAACGAGTTAGCTTCAAATCCATGCGAAACACATGATTTTGCTTCTTATCAATGCGAAGTAGAAGGCTGATCTTCGTATCCTTGCGAAACAAATGGTTTAG
Source organism: Megalopta genalis (assembly GCF_051020955.1). Classification (NCBI taxonomy): domain Eukaryota; kingdom Metazoa; phylum Arthropoda; class Insecta; order Hymenoptera; family Halictidae; genus Megalopta; species Megalopta genalis. Next base: position 65,404 of record NW_027477198.1, read on the forward strand.
CTTCAAATACTTGTGATATACAAGATTTAGATTCAACAGCATGCAAAACTAACGAGTTAGCTTCAAATCCATGCGAAACACATGATTTAGCTTCAAATCAATGCGAAGTAGAAGGCTTATCTTCAAATCCATGCGTACCAAATGGTTTAGCTTGAAATACCTGTGATATACATGATTTATCTTCAACTGCATGCGAAACAAACGAGATAGCTTTAAATCCATACGAAACAGATGATTTAGATTAAAATCAATGCGAAGTAGAAGGCTTATTTTGAAATCCATGCAAATCAAATGGTTTTGCTTCAAATAATTGTGATATACATGATTTAGCTTCAACTGCATGCGACACAAACGAGTTAGTTTCAAATCCATGCGAAACACATGATTTAGCTTCAAATCATTACGAGGTAGATGGCAGATCTTCGAATCCATGCGAAACAAATGCTTGAGCTTGAAATACTAGTTTGATACATTATTTAGCTTCAATTACATGCGAAACAAACGAGTTAGCTTGAAATCCAAGCGGAACACATGATTTAGCTTCAAATTAGTGCGAAGTAGAAGGCTTATTTTGAAATCCATGCGAATCAAATGGTTTAGCTTCAAATAATTGTGATATACATGATTTAGCTTCAATTGCATGTGAAACGAAAGTGTTAGCTTCAAATTCAAGAGATACACATGATTCAGTTTCAAATAAAAGCGAAGTAGTTGGCATAGCATCAAATCCATGCGAATCAAATGGTGTAGCTGCAAATACTTGTGATATACATGATTTAGCTTCAACTCCATGCGATACAAACGATTAGCTTCAAATGCATGCGAAACACATGATTTAGATTAAAATCAATGCGAAGTAGAAGCCTTATCTTCAAATCCATGCGAATCAAATGGTTGAGCTTCAAATACTTGGGATATACATGATTCAGCTTCAACTGCATGCGTAACAAATGAGTTAGCTTCAAATCTATGCGAAACACATGATTTAGCTTCAAATTCATTCCAAACACATGGTTTAGCCTGATATTCGTGCGAAACAAATGGTTCAGCTTCAAATACTTGTGACATACATGATTTAGCTTCAACTGCATGTGAAACGAAAGTGTTAGCTTCAAATTCAAGAGAAACACATGATTCAGTTTCAAATAAAAGCGAAGTAGATGGCATAGCATCAAATCCATGCGAATCAAATGGTGTAGCTTCAAATACTTGTGATATACATGATTTAGCTTTAAGTCCATGCGATACAAACGATTAGCTTCAAATGCATGCGAAACACATGATTTAGATTAAAATCAATGCGAAGTAGAAGGCTTATCTTCAAATCCATGCGAATCAAATGGTTGAGCTTCAAATACTTGGGATATACATGATTCAGCTTCAACTGCATGCGTAACAAATGAGTTAGCTTCAAATCTATGCGAAACACATGATTTAGCTTCAAATTCATTCCAAACACATGGTTTAGCCTGATATTCGTGCGAAACAAATGGTTCAGCTTCAAATACTTGTGACAAACATGATTTAGCTTCAACTGCATGTGAAACGAACGTGTTAGCTTCAAATTCAAGAGAAACACATGATTCAGTTTCAAATAAAAGCGAAGTAGATGGCGTAGCATCAAATCCATGCGAATCAAATGGTTTAGCTTCAAATTCTTGTGATATACATGACTTAGCTTCAATTGCATGCGAAACAAACGAGTTAGCTTGAAATCCAAGCGAAACACATGATTTAGCTTCAAATCAATGCGAAGTAGAAGGTTTATCTTCAAATCCATGCGAAACAAGTGGTTCAGCTTCAAATACTTGTGATGTGCATGATTTAGCTTCAAATGCAAGCGAAACTAACGAGTTAGCTTCAAATCCATGCGAAACACATGATTTTGCTTCTTATCAATGCGAAGTAGAAGGCTGATCTTCGTATCCTTGCGAAACAAATGGTTTAGCTTCAAATACTTGTGATATACAAGATTTAGCTTCAACAGCATGCAAAACTAACGAGTTAGCTTCAAATCCAAGCGAAACACATGATTTAGCTTCAAATCAATGCGAAGTAGAAGGCTTATCTTCAAATCCATGCGTATCAAATGGTTTAGCTTGAAATACCTGTGATATACATGATTTATCTTCAACTGCATGCGAAACAAACGAGATAGCTTTAAATCCATCCGAAGCAGATGATTTAGATTAAAATCAATGCGAAGTAGAAGGCTTATTTTGAAATCCATGCGAATCAAATGGTTTAGCTTGAAATACCTGTGATATACATGATTTATCTTCAACTGCATGCGAAACAAACGAGTTAGCTTGAAATCCAAGCGAAACACATGATTTAGCCTCAAATCAATGCGAAGAAGAAGGCTTATCTTCAAACCCATGCGAAACAAGTGGCTCAGCTTCAAATACTTGTGATGTGCATGATTTAGCTTCAAATGCAAGCGAAACGAACGAGTTAGATTCAAATCCATGCGAAACACATGATTTTGCTTCTTATCAATGCGAAGTAGAAGGCTGATCTTCGTATCCTTGCGAAACAAATGGTTTAGCTTCAAATACTTGTGATATACATGATTTAGCTTCAACAGCATGCAAAACTAACGAGTTGGCTTCAAATCCATGCGAAACACATGAGTTAGCTTCTTATCAATGCGAAGTAGAAGGCAGATCTTCGAATCCTTGCGAAACAAATGGTTTAGCTTCAAATACTTGTGATATACATGAATAAGCTTCAACAGCATGCAAAATTAGCGAGTTAGCTTCAAATCTATGCGAAACATATGATTTAGCTTGACATCAATGCGATTTAGAAGGCTTATATTCGAATCCATGCGAAACAAATGGTTTAGCTTCAAATACCTGTGATGTGCATGATTTATCTTCAACTGCATGCGAAACAAACGAGATAGCTTTAAATCCATGCGAAACAGATGATTTAGATTAAAATCAATGCGAAGTAGAAGGCTTATTTTGAAATCCATGCGAATCAAATGGTTTAGCTTCAAATAATTGTGATATACATGATTTAGCTTCAACTGCATTACGAAACAAACTAGTTAGTTTCAAATCCAAGCGAAACACATGATTTAGCTTCAAATCAATGCGAAGTAGAAGGCTTATCTTCAAATCCATGCGAAACAAGTGGTTCAGATTCAAATACTTGTGATGTGCATGATTTAGCTTCAAATGCAAGCGAAACAAACGAGATAGATTTAAATCCATGCGAAACAGATGATTTAGATTAAAATCAATGCGAAGTAGAAGGCTTATTTTGAAATCCATGCGAATCAAATGGTTTAGCTTCAAATAATTGTGATGTGCATGATTTAGCTGCAAATGCAAGGGAAACGAACGAGTTAGCTTCAAATCCAGGCGAAACACATGATTTAGCTTTAAATCAATGCGATGTAGAAGGCTGATCTTCGAATCCATGCGATTCAAATGGTTTAGCTTCAAATACTTGTGATATGCGTGATTTTGCTTCAACTGCATGCAAAACCAACGAGTTAGCTTCAAATCCAAGCGAAACACATGATTTAGATTCAAATCAATGCGAAGTAGAAGGCTTAGCTTCAAATCCAGCGAAACGAATGATTTAGCTTCAAATACTTGCGAATATCACTGATATAGATTCAATTGCAGGTGAAACAAACGAGTTAGCTTTAAATCCATGCAAAAGACATGATTTACCTTCAAATCAATGCGAATTAGGAGGCTGATCTTCGAATCCATGCGAAACAAATGGCTCAGGCTCAAATACTTGTGTTATACATGATTTAGCTTCAACAGTATGCGAAACATACGAGTTAGCTTCAAATCCTAGCGATAGTCATGATTTAGCTTCAAATCAATGCGAAGTAGAAGGCTTATCTTCGAATCCATGCGAAACAAATGGTTTAGCTCCAAATACTTGTGATATACATGATTTAGCTTCAAATGCATGCGAAAGAAACGAGTTAACTTCAAATGCAAGCGAATCACATGATTTAGCTTCAAATCAATGCGAGGTAGATGGCTGATCTTCGAATCCATGCGAAACAAATGGTTTAGCTTCAAATACTTGTTTGATACATGATTTAGCTTCAATTGCATGCGAAACAAACGAGTTAGCTTGAAATCCATGCGAAACACATGATTTAGCTTCTTATCAATTGCGAAGTAGAAGGCTGATCTTCGAATCCATGCGAATCAAATGATTTAGTTTCAAATAATTGTGATATACATGATTTAGCTTCAACTGCATGCGACACAAACGAGTTAGTTTCAAATCCATGCGAAACACATGATTTAGCTTCAAATCATTACGAGGTAGATGGCAGATCTTCGAATCCATGCGAAACAAATGCTTGAGCTTGAAATACTAGTTTGATACATTATTTAGCTTCAATTACATGCGAAACAAACGAGTTAGCTTGAAATCCAAGCGAAACACATGATTTAGCTTCAAATTAATGCGAAGTAGAAGGCTTATTTTGAAATCCATGCGAATCAAATGGTTTAGCTTCAAATAATTGTGATATACATGATTTAGCTTCAATTGCATGTGAAACAAACGAGTTAGCTTGAAATCCATGCGAAACACATGATTTAGCTTCTTATCAATTGCGAAGTAGAAGGCTGAACTTCGAATCCATGCGAATCAAATGATTTAGTTTCAAATACTTGTGACATACATGATTTAGCTTCAACTGCATGTGAAACAAACGAGTTAGTTTCAAATCCATGCGAAACACGTGATTTAGCTTCAAATCATTACAAGGTAGATGGATGAACATCGAATCCATGCGAAACAAATGGTTGAGCTTGAAATACTTGTTTGATACATTATTTAGCTTCAATTACATGCGAAACGAACGAGTTAGCTTGAAATCCAAGCGAAACACATGATTTAGCTTCAAATCAATGCGAAGTAGAAGGCTTATTTTGGAATCCATGCGAATCAAATGGTTTCGCTTCAAATAATTGTGATATACATGATTTATCTTCAACTGCATTGCGAAACAAACTAGTTAGTTTCAAATCTAAGCGAAACACTTGATTTAGCATCAAATCAATGCGAAACAAGTGATACAGCTTCAAATACTTGTGATGTGCATGATTTAGCTTCAAATGCATGCGAAACGAACGAGTTAGCTTCAAATCCATGCGAAACACATGATTTAGCTTCAAATCAATACGAGGTAGATGGCTGATCTTCGAATCCATGCGAAACAAATGGTTTAGCTTCAAATACTTGTTTGATACATGATTTAGCTTCAATTGCATGCGAAACAAACGAGTTAGCTTGAAATCCATGCGAAACACATGATTTAGCTTCTTATCAATTGCGAAGTAGAAGGCTGATCTTCGAATCCATGCGAATCAAATGATTTAGTTTCAAATAATTGTGATATACATGATTTAGCTTCAACTGCATGCGACACAAACGAGTTAGTTTCAAATCCATGCGAAACACATGATTTAGCTTCAAATCATTACGAGGTAGATGGCAGATCTTCGAATCCATGCGAAACAAATGCTTGAGCTTGAAATACTAGTTTGATACATTATTTAGCTTCAATTACATGCGAAACAAACGAGTTAGCTTGAAATCCAAGCGGAACACATGATTTAGCTTCAAATTAATGCGAAGTAGAAGGCTTATTTTGAAATCCATGCGAATCAAATGGTTTAGCTTCAAATAATTGTGATATAGATGATTTAGCTTCAATTGCATGTGAAACAAACGAGTTAGCTTGAAATCCAAGCGAAACACATGATTTAGCTTCAAATCAATGCGAAGTAGAAGGCTTATCTTCAAATCCATGCGAAACAAGTGGTTCAGCTTCAAATACTTGTGATGTGCATGATTTAGCTTCAACAGCATGCAAAACTAACGAGTTAGCTTCAAATCCATGCGAAACACGTGATTTAGTTTCAAATCAATGCGAAGTAGAAGGTTTATCTTCAACTGCATGCGAAACAAACGAGTTAGCTTCAAATCCATGCGAAACACATGAGTTAGCATCTTATCAATGCGAAGTAGAAGGCTGATCTTCGAATCCTTGCGAAACAAATGGTTTAGCTTCAAATACTTGTTTGATACATGATTTAGCTTCAATTGCATGCGAAACAAACGAGTTAGCTTGAAATCCATGCGAAACACATGATTTAGCTTCTTATCAATTGCGAAGTAGAAGGCTGATCTTCGAATCCATGCGAATCAAATGATTTAGTTTCAAATAATTGTGATATACATGATTTAGCTTCAACTGCATGCGACACAAACGAGTTAGTTTCAAATCCATGCGAAACATATGATTTAGCTTCAAATCATTACGAGGTAGATGGCAGATCTTCGAATCCATGCGAAACAAATGCTTGAGCTTGAAATACTAGTTTGATACATTATTTAGCTTCAATTACATGCGAAACAAACGAGTTAGCTTGAAATCCAAGCGAAACACATGATATAGCTTCAAATTAATGCGAAGTAGAAGGCTTATTTTGAAATCCATGCGAATCAAATGGTTTAGCTTCAAATAATTGTGATATACATGATTTAGCTTCAATTGCATGCGAAACAAACGAGTTAGCTTGAAATCCAAGCGAAACACATGATTTAGCTTCAAATCAATGTGAAGTAGAAGGCTTATCTTCAAATCCATGCGAAACAAGTGGTTCAGCATCAAATACTTGTGATGTGCATGATTTAGCTTCAAATGCAAGCGAAACGAACGAGTTAGCTTCAAATCCATGCGAAACACGTGATTTAGCTTCAAATCAATGCGAAGTAGAAGGTTTATATTCAACTGCATGCGAAACAAACGAGTTAGCTTCAAATCCATGCGAAACACATGAGTTAGCTTCTTATCAATGCGAAGTAGAAGGCTGATCTTCGAATCCTTGCGAAACAAATGGTTTAGCTTCAAATACTTGTGATATACATGAATAAGCTTCAACAGCATGCAAAACTAGCGAGTTAGCTTCAAATCTATGCGAAACATATGATTTAGCTTGAAATCAATGCGATTTAGAAGGCTTATCTTCGAATCCATGCGAAACAAATGGTTTAGCTTCAAATACCTGTGATATACATGATTTATCTTCAACTGCATGCAAAACGAACGAGTTAGCTTCAAATCCATGCGAAACAAATGATTTAGATTAAAATCAATGCGAAGTAGAAGGCTTATCTTCAAATCCATGCGAATCAAATGGTTGAGCTTCAAATACTTGTGATATACACGATTTAGCTTCAACTGCATGCGATACAAACGATTAGCTTCAAATCCATGCGAAACATATGATTTAACTTCAAATCAATGAGAAGTAGAAGGCTGATCTTCGAATCCACGCGAAACAAATGGGTTAGCTTCAAATTCTTGTGATATACATGATTTATCTTCAACTGCATGCGGAACAAACGAGATAGCTTTAAATCCATCCGAAACAGATGATTTAGATTAAAATCAATGCGAAGTAGAAGGCTTATTTTGAAATCCATGCGAATCAAATGGTTTAGCTTCAAATAATTGTGATATACATGATTTAGCTTCAATTGCATGCGAAACAAACGAGTTAGCTTGAAATCCAAGCGAAACACATGATTTAGCTTCAAATCAATGCGAAGTAGAAGGCTTATCTTCAAATCCATGCGAAACAAGTGGTTCAGCTTCAAATACTTGTGATGTGCATGATTTATCTTCAATTGCAAGCGAAACGAACGAGTTAGCTTCAAATCCATGCGAAACACATGATTTTGCTTCTTATCAATGCGAAGTAGAAGGCTGATCTTCGTATCCTTGCGAAACAAATGGTTTAGCTTCAAATACTTGTGATATACATGATTTAGCTTCAACAGCATGCAAAACTAACGAGTTAGCTTCAAATCCATGCGAAACACATGATTTAGCTTCAAATCAATGCGAAGTAGAAGGCTTACCTTCAAATCCATGCGAATCAAATGGTTTAGCTTGAAATACCTGTGATATACATGATTTATCTTCAACTGCATGCGAAACAAACGAGATAGCTTTAAATCCATGCGAAACAGATGATTTAGATTAAAATCAATGCGAAGTAGAAGGCTTATTTTGAATTCCATGAAAATCAAACGGTTTAGCTTCAAATAATTGTGATATACATGATTTAGCTTCAACTGCTTGCGATACAAACGAGTTAGCTTCAAATCCATGCGAAACACATGATTTAGCTTTAAATCAATACGAGGTAGATGGCTGATATTCGAATCCATGCGAAACAAATGGTTTAGCTTCAAATACTTGTTTGATACATTATTCAGCTTCAATTGCATGCGAAACAAACGAGTTAGCTTGAAATCCAAGCGAAACACATGATTTCGCTTCAAATCAATGCGAAGTAGAAGGCTTATTTTGAAATCCATGCGAATCAAATGGTTAAGCTTCAAATACTTGGGATATACATGATTCAGCTTCAACTGCATGCGTAACAAACGAGTTAGCTTAAAATCTATGCGAAACACATGATTTAGCTTCAAATTCATTCCAAACACATTGTTTAGCCTGATATTCGTGCGAAACAAATGGTTCATCTTCAAATACTTGTGACATACATGATTTAGCTTCAACTGCATGTGAAACGAAAGTGTTAGCTTCAAATTCAAGAGAAACACATGATTCAGTTTCAAATAAAAGCGAAGTAGATGGCATAGCATCAAATCCATGCGAATCAAATGGTTTAGCTTCAAATACTTGTGATATGCATGATTTAGCTTCAAATGCAAGCGAAACAAACGAGATAGATTTAAATCCATGCGAAACAGATGATTTAGATTAAAATCAATGCGAAGTAGAAGGCTTATTTTGAAATCCATGCGAATCAAATGGTTTAGCTTCAAATAATTGTGATGTGCATGATTTAGCTGCAAATGCAAGGGAAACGAACGAGTTAGCTTCAAATCCAGGCGAAACACATGATTTAGCTTTAAATCAATGCGATGTAGAAGGCTGATCTTCGAATCCATGCGATTCAAATGGTTTAGCTTCAAATACTTGTGATATGCGTGATATTGCTTCAACTGCATGCAAAACCAACGAGTTAGCTTCAAATCCAAGCGAAACACATGATTTAGATTCAAATCAATGCGAAGTAGAAGGCTTAGCTTCAAATCCAGCGAAACGAATGATTTAGCTTCAAATACTTGCGAATATCACTGATATAGATTCAATTGCAGGTGAAACAAACGAGTTAGCATTAAATCCATGCAAAAGACATGATTTACCTTCAAATCAATGCGAATTAGGAGGCTGATCTTCGAATCCATGCGAAACAAATGGCTCAGGCTCAAATACTTGTGTTATACATGATTTAGCTTCAACAGTATGCGAAACAAACGAGTTAGCTTCAAATCCTAGCGATAGTCATGATTTAGCTTCAAATCAATGCGAAGTAGAAGGCTTATCTTCGAATCCATGCGAAACAAATGGTTTAGCTCCAAATACTTGTGATATACATGATTTAGCTTCAAATGCATGCGAAAGAAACGAGTTAACTTCAAATGCAAGCGAATCACATGATTTAGCTTCAAATCAATGCGAAGTATAAGGCTTAGCTTCAAATCAATGCGAAACAAATGGTTTAGATTAAAATACTTGTGATATACATGATTTAGCTTCAACTGCATGCGAAACAAACGAGTTAGATTCAAATCCAAACGAAAATCAAGATTTACCTTCAAATCAATGGGATCCAGTAGGCTTAGCTTCAAATCCATACGAAACGAATGATAGAGCTTCAAATACTAGCGAAAGTAATTGACATAGCTTCTAATGCAGGCGTAACAAACGAGTTAGATTGAAATCCATGCGAAACACATGATTAAGATTCAAATCAACGCGAAGTACAAGGTTTAGTTTCAAATCCAAGCGTATCAATTGGTTTAGCTTCAAATATTTGTGATATACATAATTTAGCTTCAACTGCATGCGAATCAAACGTGTTAGCTTCGAATCCATGCAAAACACATGATTTAGCTTCAAATTCATTCGAAACACATGGTTTAGCTTAATATTCATGCGATACAAATGGTTCAGCTTCAAGTACTTGTGATATACATGATGTAGCTTCAACTGTATGCGGAACAAACGAGTTAGCTTCACATCCAAGCGAAACACATGATGTAGCTTCAAATCAATGCAAAGTAGAAAGCTTAGCTTCAAATCAATGCGAAACAAATGGTTTAGATTCAGATACTTGTGATAAACATGACTTAGTTTCAACTGCATGCGATTCAAACGAGTTAGCTTCGAATCCATGCGAAACGCATGATTTTGCACCAATTCAAAGCCAAGTAGAAGGCTTAGTTTCAAATCCATGCGAATCAAATGGTTTAGCTTCAAATATTTGTGATATACATGATTTAGCTTCAACTGCATGCGAAACAAACGAGTCAGCTTAAAATCCAAGGGAAACACATGATTTAGCTTCAAATCAATGCGAAGTTAAAGGCTTAGCTTCAAATCCATGCGAAACAGATTTAGCTTCAAATCAATGCGAAGTAGTAGGCTTAGCTTCAAATCCATGCGAAACGAATAGTTTAGTTTCAAATACTTGTTTTATACATGATTTAGCTTCAACTACATGCGAAACATACGAGTTAGCTTCAAATATAAGCGAAACACATGATTTAGCTTCAAATCAATGCGAAGTTGAAGGATTAGTTTCAAATCAATGCGAATCAAATAGTTTAGCTTCAAAAACTTATGATATACATGATTTAGCTTCAACTGCATGTGAAACAGGCGAGTCAGCTTCAAGTCCAAGCGAAACACTTGGTTTAGCTTCAAATCAATGTGATGTAGAGGGTTTAGTCTCAAATCCATGCGAGACGAATAGGTTAGGTACAAGCACTTGTTTTATACATGATTTAGCTTCAAATGCATGCGAAAGAAACGAGTTAACTTCAAATCCATGCGAATCACATGATTTAGCTTCACATCAATGCGAAGTATGATTAAAATACTTGTGATATACATTTTTTTTCCCGTGGAGGGGGAAATGCTTTACGCACACTGTCCGGGGTTGTCCGAGGGTAGTGCTATCGGCATACCCACTAAAACCTAAACCTCCCTTCAGCCATGATGTAGGATCCCCCCTCGATGGTATCCGCCCTAGAGCATTGCTTCGTGAGGGTGGCGGGTGGATTTACGTTTCTTAGAACCACCTTACATTTGAGTCCTGGTCCTGGCTGTGAAATTCGGTCTCTCCTTCCTCTGGAGGTCGTTGAGGGCAGCCTCCTTCCTCTTGAGGCAGTCGTCAATAAACTTTTTAAAAGATGTCCTTTTGCTCGAGTCTTTCAGTATAAGTAATACCATGTCAAATGAAAGCACTCCAATTTCTTTCACCAATGTGGCTCGTTCGTCGTCAAAGGCCCGGCACATCATAATAGCGTGCTCAATGGTGTCATCGTCCACCCCGCAGAGCAGGCATCTGGACTGGTCTATCTTCACAATACGCTTAAGGAAGCTTGAGAAGCAACCATGTCCAGTCAGCACCTGCGCCAGTCGAAAGTCGAGCAGGGGAGGGCCCCACCCGATCCAGTCCGCAATCTTCGGGATTAGAGAGTGAGTCCTCCGGCCATGGGGTGCCAAATCCCATCTCTTCTGCCATTCGGACAACGTTCGGTCACGCTCTTCCTTCCTGATCAGGTGCATCCGGCGCTTGTAGTCGGGTGCCCTCCTGTCCAGATCCGTTGTTTTCACGTAGATGCGCCTCCTTTCGTTTGCCACCAAGTCGAAAGGGGGAAAACCCGCAAGGACGCACAAGGCGTCGAGCGCGGTGGTACGATATGCTCTAACCACCCTCGCCAGGATCGTCTTTTGCGCAGCGTTGAGGTGCTTTCTGTTGTTGGACATATTGACCGCAGGAGCCCATATTGGAGCCGCATACATGCATACTGACTCCACTACGCGGTAATATAAGGAACGTGCCCAATAACCGCCACCCCCGATGTTGGGCAGTATCCTGCACAACATTCCTGCATACTTAGTGGCCTTTTCACAGGCATTAAGTATGTGCTTCCGAAACACTTGATTGGCCTCAATGACCACACCAAGGTAGCGTGTAGATGTTCATGCCTTAAGAGTATTATTACCAATCCTCAGGTCGATGGACCGCTTGGTCTTCCTGCTTGTGAGGTGAAGGTCCTCTCATTTTTCCTCCGCAAGTTCTAAATGATTTTGGTCAAACCAAGTCTTGACTGATTTCAAGGCGGCGGTAGCCTTGTTTCTGGCTGCCTCAATATCCCTGGCAGATATGACGAGTGCAGCGTCGTCGGCGAAGCCTAATAGGCTGCAGTTAGTGTTTATCGTAATAACTGTGGTCTCTGAGAGACGGGCCGTACCTAAGTCCTTGGTGGACCATACCGGCCGCTCTTGCGACTTATGCCTGATGTTCGGGCTCTACCCTCGTTCACTATCGTATCAGGGGAAGACAGCGTGCTACTCCCACTGCCACCTCGAGTCCAATCCAATCCAGGCACTCTTACGGAGTAGTGTTAAAATCTTTTATCTCCGCAAGAGGGGCGTCAGCCTGGCCCGAGGGGACGAACCCCGAGGGGTTCGCCCAGCATGCCGTACATCGACGGAGCTGGACGAGTCCACGCTCCGTATTCAGTTTCGTTCTATGTTCGTCTCTTTGTCGTTCTTACGGATCGTGCGAATTTCTGGAACTCCTTAAAGAGCTGCTCTGACACCAGGCTGGCTTTGTCGATCGGCCACTGAAATCCTTCTCGAATCGCCGCCTGGCGTAGGTGTTCCCTGTCCTCTACGTAACGCTGACAATCGTAGAGGACGTGGTTTGGAGTTTCCTCCTCCCCACATTCGCACAACTCATCGTCGACCAGGGCGAACGTCTTGAGCTTCGCACGGAAGTCTCCGTGTCCGCTCAAGAACTGCGCTACATCATGGTCGACTCTGATCCAGCTCGCTGAGAGTCGGTCTGATACCTCGCCGAAGTATTGGAAGGTTTCCCTACCCTTCGTCGAGGACGACCATCTCTGCTGCCACATCTCTAAAGTCGCCTCCCTCAGCCTTCTGCGAACTTGGGCTTCGGTGACGACTTCGTCAGCCAATTCGGCCTGACTCACTTGATAGGTTCCATGTTGGAACCCGAGTTTCTTCCTGGCTTTGTACACGCAGCTGAACTCCGCTATCGCCAAGTCCACAGGTATCTCCCCGGCGATCACGGGGATCGCATCAGTGGAGACTGTCCTGTAGGCTTTGACGCAGCCAAGCAGAACACGCCTCTGCGCCCTGGTGAACAATTTATTCGTCCCAGAGGTAAGGCGGTCTGCCCAGCCCGCGGCAGCATACGTGACGATTGGGACAAACAAGCCGCAGTACAAAGTACGCATCGTCCGATATCCCAATCCCCAGTTCGACTTAGCAATCCTTGCTAGCGCATTAAACGTTCGCAAGGACTTAGCATTCAAATACTCGACGTGGGAATGGATACCCAGTCCAGAGTCAAAATGCACGCCAAGGTAACGCACATAGTCCTTGACGGCAATATTCCGACCTCCTACTTTTATCACAGGTGGCCTCTCTCTCTGTCGAGAGAGCCTTTCAAGAATATCATCTCAGTCTTGGTCGCAGACAGCGACAATTTCTGCTGATCGCACCAGCGAGAAATGGTGTCCGCAACCAATTGGCCATTGCTTTCTAGACCCTTCCTGCTGTTCGCAAAGATCAAGAGAAGAAGGTCGTCTGCATAAGCGATGGGCTCGCAAGCGAGCTCGGCGTTCGATAGGAGCTGTAGAACCTCGTCGAAGACTAATTTCCAACAGCTCGGACCAAGAATTGATCCCTGTGGGCAGCCCTTAGTGACTTTCTTCCGCACTGCACCGCGATCAGACACCATAGTCACCACGCGGCCGTCGAAGTAGTCGACCACCAATCTAAATAGGTTTTTTGGGCAGCCTCGCTTCCTCAACGCGTTGAGTATGCTTGGCCACCAGACGTTATCAAAGGCTGCGGCTATGTCGAAGAGCAGACCCACGACGTACTTTTCCTCTCGACCGGACGCAAGCTCCCTCATCTTTACCACGACATCAGTCGTGGATCGATGCGGCCTGAATCCGTATTGCCGATGGGAGGCGTAGTCGGGGTGCAAAAACGAACTAGCTAATCGCGTAGCGATTAGCTTCTCTAAGACTTTGCCTACGACCGAAACAAGCATATAGGTCTGTAGGACTTTATCTCCGTTTCAGGTTTCTCGGGTCCTTTAAGGATGGAGATGATGGACCCGACTTTCCATTCCGCGGGAAAGACTCCGTGTGCCAGGCATCCGTTGTAGAGTCGGAGGAGCTCGCGTGAGATCGTATTAAACGAGCGTTTTAGAACCTCCGGCTCAATTCGGTCTAGGCCTGGACACTTGCCGCTCTTCAGTCGGTTGACCGCCGATCTGAGCTCCGAGAGGGTGAAGGGACTGGCGTCCTCACTCTCCGGCTCGATGGCAGCTTCCCTCCTGACTCGCGCATGATCGGGGGAGTCATTCGTGGGGCTATCGTCCTGAATTAACCCCTCCAGCAGTGCGGAAGCGGTGGAGTCCCAGTCTGTAGTATAACCCTGGGTAGTGTTAAGGTTAATATTCGAGATGACCATGCTGGCTGTCATCTTCTGCCTCGTGATCTTATAAATGAGGCCCCAGGGTTCTTTGTTTCCCTGCTCGGTCACGAATGCACGCCAGCTGTGCGACCGAGCAGCTTTAATGGCGGCTTTGTAGGCCTTTCTCTGTTTGAGATACTCGGTCCTCTTGGCCGCCTTCTGCTCCTCTGAACATGCCGCGTTCTGCGAGGCTCGTCTAAGTTTATAGACTCGCCTCTTCTGCCTCGTCAGGTTGGCCGTCCACCATGGGACGGATTTTGAATGCAACTGCTTGGTTGGCATCGAGGAGTCGCACGCTTGGACGATCATTCTTTCGATCTCCTGTGCTAGATGATCGACTTCCCCCTTATTATTCAATGGATTGGGGGATATACTCCTCTTACTTTCCTGCAGCGCCTTGTCGAACTCGGGCCATTTCGCGCTTCGGAGTCGGAACCTTGGTAATAATCCGTTCCAGTTGGTGCTGCTGTCGCTACTACAAATTTCGGCAGCACCGTCCTCGGCGCAAAAACTCAAAGTGAACTCTATGACTCGGTGGTCGCTGGTCGTCAGGTCCTCGCGGACCTTCCAACCTCGCACCTTGTCGCAAATGTCAGGTGTCGATAGTGTGACGTCGATGTAAGACTGTCCACTAGGGCTGGAAAACGTCGGAGCGTTTCCAGCCTCGTTCAAGACAACCAAGCCATGGCTCACGATAAACTCTTCAAGTTTACGGCCTCTCACGTCCGTCTCCGCACTGCCCCACTGGGCTGATTTTGCGTTAACGTCGGCAGAGATAATGACTCGGTTATGCCTTAGTGCGGAAAGAGCTCTCTCCAACCGCGCCAGACCCGATTCAACGTCATCGGACCATTGAAAGTACTGGCTGATCAGGAAGAAGCTCCCAAACGAACCCGAGATGCTGGCACAGGTCAAATGCGTGTCGCACAAGTTAGAGACTTTGACCACGGTTAGATCCGGGTTTCTGACCGCTATTGCAGCCATCACCGGATCGCCTGCCGTGATCAGCCTCGTTCTCAAGCCTAGCCCGGGCACGGTACCCCGCCAGCTATATGGCTCTTGTGCAAGCAACACATCTACCCCTCGCCTATGCATCTCAGTCCGGACTTCGTCGGTCACGTTTCGGGCTCGCTGCATGTTATGCTGCATGACCCGTATGACTCTCGAGCGTCGCCGGTCGTTTGTACTATCCATTCAAGTTCAAATTATTCTTGTCTAATGCGAGACATCTCCAAAACCAGCGCTTCCTGATAGGAGGCGCAGGCCGGGTCTCGCGACTTATGTTCGAATGGTCGCCCTCTGTCTTTACAGTTGGAGCAAACCGGGGGCTTGCTCTTCCTGCTACAGAGCGCATAACCGTGCGCTTTTTCGGCACAATGTCCGCAGACATCCTCTTTGAATTTGCAGCGCTTCGCCGTGTGCCCGAAGCACTGGCACTTATAGCATCGGGTGACCTGTATGAAGTCCCGCACACGACAGGGATTCCACCCGAGGTACACCCGGTCCCCTCTCTGCGCCAGCCGCCGACGAATCTGCGGACTGACGGCCACTACCCAGTTGGCTGTCTCCGGGGTCTTGCCAGCCATGCCACTGACCCGAACACCCGAAGGCACATCCTTCTGGGACGCCTCAGAGAGGTTTTGCCTCCAAAGACTGGAGGCAATTTCCTCCTTGCCCATCCCTTTCGGGATATCATAAATCAGGACCTCAGGGTCCCGTAGAAAAATGTATATCACAAGTATTTTAATCATACTTCGCATTGATGTGAAGCTAAATCATGTGATTCGCTTGCATTTGAAGTTAACTCGTTTCTTTCGCATGCATTTGAAGCTAAATAGCCGTCTCCATAAGGAAAGGAGAGACCAATGCCGTAGCCCTGCTGTATAGCGCCAGGAATTTATCCACATCAACCACTCCAGGCCTAGGCGCTTTTTTGTGGAAGATGTTTTCACCGGAGAATACGTGTCTAACATAACGGTGATCCGAGGCTGTTTCCGTGTTAAATATGACGCTTGACACCAGCTTCCGGAGCATGGCGTAGCCGCAGAACATGATGTCGATCAGAGAGTGGTGAACATTCCTCTCAAACGTGAACTTCCCTTCACTGACCACCGGGCAAATCCGGACACGGTTTGCCATTTCGAGGGTGGCGGTGCCCCGTGCATCCGACTTGGCCGACCCCCAGGCTGGTGATTTTGAATTGAAGTCACCTGCCACGATCAGGTGTTCGCGATCCAGGGTGCTTATCAGATGTTCAAGGTTATGCAAGTGCGTCATAAAATTGTCCAATCGCATGTTCGGCGTGTAGTAGCAGCTAACAACTGTTATATCGTTGAGCTGTATCACCACGCATCCGTCTATGCTGGCCAGACGTTGGATAGATGAAAACCTCTCAGTCGCCCTAGCAGTGATCCATATGACCGCTCTGCCATCCCTGGCCCCGAACCAATGGTCTAGTATCCGCCACGGTTCAGAAATCAAAACCACGTCGATGTCAAGGTCGATTGCATTTTGTTGGAGCAGGTCGTGCGCTAATCTACAATTGTGCAGGTTGATTTGTAATAAGTTTAGGTGAGTGTCCTTAGACGCCTTCTTATTATGTTTCCCTTGCATGTGAACAGTGAACTTGTTAACAATAATGAAGGGTCCAAGAGTAATGGACAAAGGAGTTAGCCCTTATCGTCGTAGCCCTTTTCGGGTGCTTGTATTAGCGTCTCGCCTCCGGAGGGTAAGAGTACCCTGGAGAAATCCTCGCTAAATATATCGGAGGCACTTCTGGGGACCAGCGTCACCCTTGCGTCCTTATCCTTGTTTGCCCTTGGAGTGGGGTTAGTCGTCTGTTTATCAGCATCGGCCTCTCTCAGGGCTGTCGATGCGTCTTTACAATCAAGGCTCACTATAGGTGAGCTTGAGTCGGTACTAAATTTACCTCCCTTAGGTTGTTTCGGTGTCCTGCCCGAGTTCGTCAATTTATTCGTCTTCGGTTTTTTTGCGTCGTTCATGGAGCCGTCAGTTGGTGGTTTGGCTTTAACCCCTTTGTCATTGTTGCGTTTCTCACGGGCTTCGTTGAGTGCCTTGCAGTATGCAGGGCACTTGAGAGTCCCGTCCCTGTGGCCCTGCATACTGCAATTAAGGCATTTTTCCGCATTAGTGCAGGATTTCTCCATGTGTCCAAGGTCACCGCACCTGCGGCAGCTCTTAGACCTGTCCGCATTTTTACATGTTGAGCTGCGATGACCGTATTCGCGGCACCTGTAACATTGGGTGACCTCTATCCGTTCAACCACACGACAGAGGCCCCATCCAACCCTGAAGCGTTTCACCTTTAGGAGCCTTTCCGCGTTTTTAGTGGAAGTGATGACGGTAGCATTTTGGCTACCCGCGCACCCAGGACGAAGGGCTTTCACCTGAACTTCCTGAGGATCCAAGGTCGAGCCCAGCATCTTGTATAGTGTACTCGATATGTCCTCGGTCGTAACATCCCCGTCTAAACCCTTAAGGTGGAGAGTTTTTGTATTGCGGGTTGATATTTTCGCTTTAACTCCGGCAATCTTTTTATTAATTAGTGCGGAGAGTCCTGTTACCTTCCCTCGGTCACCCTTGACAGAGATAACTAAGTCTCTTTTCAGGTTCGCTTTGACGTAAGCGATGTCAATCCCCTCTCGGTTAACGTCGACGTTCTTTTTAACAGAACGCAGCATGTCAGCGTATGTTTGTCCGTTACTGGATATGGTAATGGTTTCCGTCGCGGGCTTACCAGTGCCGTCAGAGCTTTTGATCATTTTTATGTCTGGTCCCCCTCCCTTACTTGAGCGGAGGTGGATCATCAAGTTGCTCTGTGAGAAGATCAATTCAACAAGTTTCCTGCTAATATTTATACTTACTTCGTCGGGGCAAATCAACGTGATTTCCAGCCGAAGTATCCGTACTTAGGTGCGCCATTTTCCTGAGGCACTCGTATACCACGTGCAAGTCGATAGTGTCCTTCTCATTATCCTTATGGATAAGAAAGAAGTGGGTCCTGGATTTCCTTGTCATACCGCCGCTTTTGCTTGGAATAGTGGTAGTGGTCTGGAGGTGGGCGACCTCACCCTTGCGGGCCTCCTGGACAAGGATATCGTCGAGACATGCCATCTTCTGAAGGATTCTGCGCGTAGTTCCGTCTGTGGTACGTAGATCCGCCGGTGTGAAGCAGGCGATGTCAATCGTGTCTTTCATCGGGCTTGCGTTATCATCAACTTTTCAGTGAGCAAAGGAATCGAATGAGCTTGTGGAGCTCATCAAAGTTGAGTTCCTTTCGCGCCCATCTTGCGACCTCCCCACGATCCACCGCTTCCGGGTCTGCGGTTTGCGTACCCATAGTCCTATATGCTTTGGGGAGAGGAGGACGAGTGGAGCCATCGTCGATTAAAGAGGCGCGGGTCGTATTACCGACATCCTCGCGTGTCTCGAGTCTTCCTTTGGTAAGCACCTCCTTCGTGAACATTTTAAAGAGTTCGTTTCCTTGGCCAACGAGCTCACCAGTAGTGATAAATTGGGGTTTACGCTGTCCTGTGACCTACAAAACGACTGTACCGCCTTGGTGCAGGCTATAAGTTTTCTCAATTGGATAGTGACGTCAGCCAACAGATTAGTTTCAACTACAGCTGTGTCGTCCTCGCTGAGATCAGACATGCTGTCTAGCCTCTTCCTTTTCTGCGTATGTGCCGCTTCAGAAGTCGGTCGCATCTCACTTTCCGAGTGAAAAGCAACCTCAAAGTCTTCCTGCACCTGCGTCTGGGACGCCATGTCCGTCAGTGACAACGAACGTCGCCGTTCGGTGGGTGGTGGAGTCCTCGGTATCTTTCTGACCGGCACAACGTGAGACTTGAAATCTACATTGTGATATACATGATTTAGCTTCAACTGCATGTGAAACAAACGAGTTATATTGAAATCCATGCGGAACACATTATTTTGCTTCAAATAAATGCGAAGTAGAAGGCATGGCTTCAAATCCATTCGAAACAAATGGTTTAGCTTCAAATACTTGTGATATACATGATTTAGTTTCAACTGCATGCGAAACAAACGAGTTAGATTCAAATCCAAGCGAAACACATGATTTAGCTTCAAATCAATGCGAAGTAGTAGGCTTAGCATCAAATCCATGGGAATCAAATGGTTTAGCTTCAAATACTTGTGATATACATGATTTAGCTTCAACTGCATGCGAAACAAACGAGTTAGCTTCAAATCCAAGCGAAACACGTGATTTAGCTTCAGATCAATGCGAAGTAGAAGGCTTAGCTTCAAATCCATGCGAAACACATGATTTAGCTTCAAATTCAAGCGAAACACATGGTTTAGCTTAATATTCATGCGAGACCCATTTTTTAGCTTAATATTCATGCGAAACAAATGGTTCAGCTTCAAATACTTGTGATATACATGATTTAGTTTCAACTGCATGCGAAACATATGAGTTAGCTTCAAATATAAGCGAAACACATGATTTAGCTTCAAATCAATGCGAATTAGAAGGCTTAGCTTCAAATCCATGCGAAACGAATTATTTGGCTTCAAATACTTGCGAATATAAGTGATATAGATTCAACTGCATGTCAAACAATCGAGTTATCTTCAAATCCATGCGAATCACATGATTTACCTTCAAATCAATGCGAAGTAGAAGGATTAGCATCAAATCCATGCGAAACGCATGATTTAGCTTCAAATTCATGCGAAACACATGGCTTAGCTTAATATTCATGCGAAACAGATGGTTTAGATACAGACACTTGTGATAAACATGATTTAGCTTCAACTGTATGAGAAACAAACGAGTTAGCTACAAATACAACCGAAACACATGATATAGCATCATATTAATGCGAAGGAGGAGGCTTAGCTTCAAATCCATGCGAACCGAATGATTTGGCTTCAGTGCTTGCGAATATAAGTAATTTAGCTTCAACTGCATGCGAAACAGACGAGTTATTCTCAAATCCATGCGAAACACATGATTTAGCTTCAAATCAATGCGAATTAGAAGGCTTAGATTCAAATCCATGCGAAACGAATTATTTGGCTTCAAATACTTGCGAATATAAGTGATATAGATTCAAGTGAATGAAATAACTTCAAATGCAGACGAACGATCGAGTTATCTTCAAATTCATGCGAAACACATGATTTAGCTTCAAATCAGTTCGACGTAGAAGGCACAGCTTCAAATCCAAGCGAAACAAATGGTTTAGATTCAGAAACTTGTGATAAACATGATTTAGCTTCAACTGCATGCGAAACAAACGAGTTAGCTTCATATCCAAGAGAAACACATGATTTAGCTTCAAATCATTCGAAGTAGAAGGCTTAGCTTCAAATACTTGTGATATACGTGATTTAGCTTCAACTGCATGCGATACATACGAGTTAACTTCAAATCCATGCGGAGTAGTAGGATTATCTTCAAATACATGCGAAAAGAATAGTTTAGCTTGAAATACTTGTTTTATACATGTTTTACCTTCAACTCCATGCGAAACATACGAGTTAGCTTCAAATCCAAGCGAAACACATGATTTTGCTTCAAATCAATGTGATGTAGAAGGTTTAGCTTCAAATCCAAGCAAAACCAATGATTTAGCTTCAAATGCTTGCGATATAAGTGATATAGATTCAAATGCAGGCGAAACAAATGAGTTAGCTTCAAATCCATGCGAAACAAATGGTTCAGCTTCAGATACTTGCGATATAAGTGATATAGATTCAAATGCAGGCGAAACAGACGAGTTAGTTTCAAATCCATGCGAAACACATGATTTAGCTTCAAATCAATGCGAAGTGGAATGCTTATCTTCGAATGCATGCGAAACAAATGGTTTAGCTTCAAATGCTTGAGATATAAATGATTTAGCTTCAACAGCATCCGAAACAAACGAGTTAGAATCAAATCCATGCGAAACACATGATTTAGCTTCAAATCAATAGGAAGTAGAAGGCTTTACTTCGAATCCATGCGAAAAAAATGGTTTAGCTTCAAATACTTGTGATATACACAATTTAGATTCAACTGCATGCAAAACACACGAGTTAGCTTCAAATCCATGCGAAACACATGATTTAGCTTCAAATCAATGCGAAGTGGATGGCTTATCTTCAAATCCATGCGGAACAAAGGATTTAGCTTCAGATACTTGCGATATAAGTGATATAGATTCAAATGCTGGCGAAACACACGAGTTAGTTTCAAATCCATGCGAAACACATGATTTAGCTTCAAATCAATGCGAAGTAGAAGGATTAGCATCAAATCCATTTGAAACGCAAGATTTAGCTTCAAATTCATGCGAAACACATGGCTTAGCTTAATATTCATGCGAAACAGATGGTTTAGATACAGACACTTGTGATAAACATGATTTAGCTTCAACTGCATGCGAAACAAACGAGTTAGCTTCAAATCCATGCGAAACACATGATTTAGCTTCAAATCAATGCGAGGTGGAAGGCTTAGCTTCAAATACATGAGTAACGAAAAGTTTAGCTTCAAATACATGTGAAATACTTGATTTAGCTCCAACTGCATGCGAAACAAACGAATTATCTTCAAATCCAAGCGAAACACATGATTAAGTTTCAAATCAATGCGAAGTAGAAGGCTTAGCTTCAAATCCATGTGAAACACGTGATTTAGCTTCAAAACAAATGGTTTACCTTCAAATACTTGTGATATACATGATTAAGCTTCAAATGCAGGCGAAACAAACGAGTGAGCTTCAAATCCAAGCGTAACACATGATTTAACTTCAAATCAATGCGAAGTAGAAGGCTTAGCTTCAAATCCATGCGAACTGAATGATTAAGTTTCAAATACTTGTGATATACGTAATTTAGCTTCAACTGCATGCGAAACACATAATTTAGCATCAAATCAATGCGAAGTAGAAGGCTTAGCTTCAAATCCTTGCAAACCGAATGATTCGGCTTCAAATGCTTGCGAATATAAGTGATATAGATTCAACTGCATGTCAAACAATCGAGTTATCTTCAAATCCATGCGAATCACATGATTTACCTTCAAATCAATGCGAAGTAGAAGGATTAGCATCAAATCCATGCGAAACGCATGATTTAGCTTCAAATTCATGCGAAACAAACGAGCTAGCTTCATATCCAAGGGAAACACATGATTTATCTTCAAATCATTCGAAGTAGAAGGCTTAGCTTCAAATACTTGTGATATACGTGATTTAGCTTCAACTGCATGCGAAACATACGAGTTAACTTCAAATCCATGCGAAGTAGTAGGATTATCTTCAAATACATGCGAAAAGAATTGTTTAGCTTGAAATACTTGTTTTATACATGTTTTACCTTCAACTCCATGCGAAACATACGAGTTAGATTCAAATCCAAGCGAAACACATGATTTTGCATCAAATCAATGTGATGTAGAAGGTTTAGCTTCAAATCCAAGCAAAACCAATGATTTAGCTTCAAATGCTTGCGATATAAGTGATATAGATTCAAATGCAGGCGAAAAAAATGAGTTAGCTTCAAATCCATGCGAAAAAAATGGTTTAGCATCAAATACTTGTGATATACACAATTTAGATTCAACTGCATGCAAAACACACGAGTTAGCTTCAAATCCATGCGAAACACATGATTTAGCTTCAAATCAATGCGAAGTGGATGGCTTATCTTCAAATCCATGCGGAACAAAGGATTTAGCTTCAGATACTTGCGATATAAGTGATATAGATTCAAATGCTGGCGAAACACACGAGTTAGTTTCAAATCCATGCGAAACACATGATTTAGCTTCAAATCAATGCGAAGTAGAAGGATTAGCATCAAATCCATTTGAAACGCAAGATTTAGCTTCAAATTCATGCGAAACACATGGCTTAACTTAATATTCATGCGAAACAGATGGTTTAGATACAGACACTTGTGATAAACATGATTTAGCTTCAACTGCATGCGAAACAAACGAGTTAGCTTCAAATCCATGCGAAACACATGATTTAGCTTCAAATCAATGCTTAGGTGGAAGGCTTAGCTTCAAATACATTAGTAACGAAAAGTTTAGCTTCAAATACTTGTGAAATACATGATTTAGCTCCAACTGCATGCGAAACAAACGAGTTAGCTTCAAATCCAAACGTAACACGTGATTTAGCTTCAAATCAATGCGAAGTAGAAGGCTTAGCTTCAAATCCATGTGAAACACGTGATTTAGCTTCAAAACAAATAGTTTACCTTCAAATACTTGTGATATACATGATTAAGCTTCAAATGCAGGCGAAACAAACGAGTGAGCTTCAAATCCAAGCGTAACACATGATTTAACTTCAAATCAATGCGAAGTAGAAGGCTTAGCTTCAAATCCATGCGAACTGAATGATTAAGTTTCAAATACTTGTGATATACGTAATTTAGCTTCAACTGCATGCGAAACACATAATTTAGCATCAAATCAATGCGAAGTAGAAGGCTTAGCTTCAAATCCTTGCAAACCGAATGATTCGGCTTCAAATGCTTGCGAATATAAGTGATATAGATTCAACTGCATGTCAAACAATCGAGTTATCTTCAAATCCATGCGAATCACATGATTTACCTTCAAATCAATGCGAAGTAGAAGGATTAGCATCAAATCCATGCGAAACGCATGATTTAGCTTCAAATTCATGCGAAACACATGGCTTAGCTTAATATTCATGCGAAACAGATGGTTTAGATACAGACACTTGTGATAAACATGATTTAGCTTCAACTGCATGAGAAACAAACGAGTTAGCTACAAATACAAGCGAAACACATGATATAGCATCATATTAATGCGAAGGAGGAGGCTTAGCTTCAAATCCATGCGAACCGAATGATTTGGCTTCAGTGCTTGCGAATATAAGTAATTTAGCTTCAACTGCATGCGAAACAGACGAGTTATCTTCAAATCCATGCGAAACACATGATTTAGCTTCAATCAATGCGAATTAGAAGGGTTAGCTTCAAATCCATGCGAAACGAATTATTTGGCTTCAAATACTTGCGAATATAAGTGATATAGATTCAAGTGAATGAAATAACTTCAAATGCAGACGAACGATCGAGTTATCTTCAAATTCATGCGAAACACATGATTTAGCTTCAAATCAATTCGACGTAGAAGGCACAGCTTCAAATCCAAGCGAAACAAATGGTTTATATTCAGAAACTTGTGATAAACATGATTTAGCTTCAACTGCATGCGAAACGAACGAGTTAGCTTCATATCCGAGAGAAACACATGATTTAGCTTCAAATTCATTCCAAACACATGGTTTAGCCTGATATTCGTGCGAAACATATGGTTCAGCTTCAAATACTTGTGATATACATGATTTAGCTTAAACAGCATGGAAAACTAACGAGTTGGCTTCAAATCCATGCGAAACACATGAGTTAGCTTCTTATCAATGCGAAGTAGAAGGCTGATCTTCGAATCCTTGCGAAACAAATGGTTTAGCTTCAAATACTTGTGATATACATGAATAAGCTTCAACAGCATGCAAAATTAGCGAGTTGGCTTCAAATCTATGCGAAACATATGATTTAGCTTGACATCAATGCGATTTAGAAGGCTTATATTCGAATCCATGCGAAACAAATGGTTTAGCTTCAAATACTTGTGATATACATGATTTAGTTTCAACTGCATGCGAAACAAACGAGTTAGCTTCAAATCCATGTGAAACACTTGATTTAGCTTCAAATCAAAGCGAAGTAGAAGGGTT